>NC_044909.1:43852867-43962867 GCF_001633185.2 Quercus lobata
GAGAGGGAATCCAAGGGCTGTCCCTCATAAATGTGTCCATTTTTAATTGAGATTTAAGAGGAAGGAAATAAATGGCTACAAAAGTAGAGAGAAACATCTTATAATTAATTCGTGCTTAACAGTTACAACTAGAGGCATTGTTAATAAATTATTATATAAAAGTTATGGCGATATTTTTATGAAAAATAAAAAAAAGTGTTAAAGTATTAAAATAAAGAAAAATATTAATGAATATTTTTAAGGTATTGGTTAATAATTTATTTTAAAAAAAAATTTATAAGAAAAGAAAAAAAACAATTAATATTTTGATAATTTTATTCATTTCCTATAAAAATGATATCAAAACTTTTTTAATATTGATTATTCATAAAAAAATTTCCGATTAAGTTACCAGTAAAAAAGAAAAAAAAGAAAAGAAAAGAAAGGTTCTTACTTCTTAGTGAGGTCTACTTATTGTTGATCCGGTACAACCATTATTAGGGGAGAATGTTTTGCTTCATAAATCATAATTATATGGAAGAGAGAATGTACATGGTAAAGACTAAAGAGTAGGGTTGGATAGTCATAGGTCATAGGACTTCATGTGTTCATAAAATCTTTTATTAGGGTAAAAGTTTTTGTTGGGTAAGTAGCAAGCACAGTGGTGAAGTGAGACTTTTTAATTTGAAGGGACAAAACTTATACAAGTATATGACACACGTATTTATTGTGTTCATATATATATATATATATATATAGTATTTGAAAGTTGAATCTAATTTGAAAACTAAAAATTTACTTATTTGAAATTAAATGGTATTTTAATGTAAGAAAAAGGTGGAGTGAGACTTTAATTTGAGGGGACAAAACTTATACAAGTATATGACACACATTTATTGTGTTCATATATACAGTATTTGCAAGTTGAATCTAATTTGAAAACTAAAAATTTACTCATTTGAAGTTAAATGATATTTTAATGTAAGAAGAAAACTCATAAAAACAACATATTCATAATATTAAGTGTGTGTGGCTTCAATAAATTTCTGTTGTTTTTGTTACCATATACTATGAATATTTATGTCTTTAAAACTTCTATTAAGAAAGAGTTCAGCTTGAAAGCAATATTAGACACTAGAGTAGAGCTTGTTGTTTAACTCCATACTTTGTTGTTTATAAACAAAAATTTATGAAGGAGAATAAATTATTACAAAAAAAAATTGATATCCTATTATAATTTCTTTTAATAATTTTTTTTCCTGTTAAAGATTCTTTTAATAAAATATGTTTCTTTTTATTTTTTAAAATAAAATTTGATAAATAACATATGTAGGGATAAGGGTCCAAATTATATATTGGACCTTAGGCCTAAGCCGAGAGCATTAGCAATTCGAGGAGGAGCAGATGGTAATGAATGATTCAGACACAGAGTTTAGTGAGCAAGATATGAATGGGAAGTTGGTCCAAGGAGGAATAACTCCTCGGATACGATAAGTACAATTCAGATATGTACTTTAACAATCAAGGTGACCTTTTAAGAAACTCCATTGATAGGAACGTGTATTATGAACATACGAAAAGGAGGGGAACCCAAAAATATTTAAGAGAAAGTTGCTACCACCGCATTGAATGCATTGCAGCTACTTTTCTGGCCGCATTTATGTGGAGAAGACCCTTGAGCAGTGCTACCTTGGCCACCACAACTCACAGAAAGCCAGAGAAGGTGTTTGATGGAACATATACTCAAGTAAAGGCTCAGATGAACAACAAGTGTAAGATCAAGATGATCTGAAAGGAACTATATAATGTAAGGGACCTTCCATAAGAAAAGGAGAGGAAAAATAGAGAGAGAACACTGTAGTAATCTAAATTGTCCTTATATCCAATTGTGATCAATTTATACAAGTGTGACCTCCTCGGACTGAAAGTCCATTGATATTAGAATCTCTTATTTGTGTTTGATTGTCATTTAATTCAGTACTAGCCGTTATCCAACTTATTAGGGCCTAGTTATTTGATCCACTCTCTACAAAATTATTGTACTGGGCTCATTAGGTCAAGATCCCATACATCTTGGATTTGTGCTGTAAACCGTGTCCTTACACCAAGTATTATGCTTTATTCACCAAAACCTTTTTTTTTTTTTTAAGATGATTTTCATAACATAATTGGTTTCTCGTTCTTTTAGTTGTATCAAGTATCAACACCTAAATATACAGACATACTTAGCCTCCACTTTCTTTATTTTTTAAAAATTTATTTTATATCTAAAAATAGAAAACTAACTAGGAAAAATAAAGAAAATGGTAAATTCCACTAAACCCCCCTAAGGTTTGGGTTAATACTAATTAGGTCCAAGACTTTTAAAAAATGACCAACTTAGTCCTTAAAAGACAATTTTATCCCTAACTCCATTTAGCACTATTCATTCTTCTCTTTCTCATCTCAAACCATCTCTTCTATTCACTGTGATTACACTAACATGAGCATGGATTTGAGCACAAATCACACTACACAGACGCACCATCTCATAGAACACAAACATACACATACATACAAATTCCAAAACTTGAAAACCCCAAAAATCATCCCAGATTACCAATTATACACAGATTCATATGCATGCACTAACAAAATCACCATATTAGAGCCATTTTGAGACAAACCCTAAATCAAAAAATACCAAATGTCTCTCTTACTTACTTGCCCATAGTAAGTAAGTAAGAAGTAAAAGAAGAAGAAGAAAGTAAGCACGCATTGCATGAGCTGAGCTAAGTAGGTAAGTAAACCTCTGTTTTTGTTTCTTCTCTTTCTCAGTTTCTCCCAAACTAATTTGTAATAGTCTTTTGCGATCTTCTGATTTGATTAGATCTGAAATCAGAGAGAAATGGCGAACATAGACATAGAGGGAATATTGAAGGAGCTCCCAAATGATGGTCGTATCCTAAAGACCAAGATTGTCTGCACTTTAGGTCCTGCATCTCGTACTATTCCCATGCTCGAAAAGCTTCTCAGGGTTGGCATGAATGTCGCCATGGCACTGATTTGAGAAGAAAGTGGAAGATGGTAGTGGAAAAAATGGGTTTCAGCCATGAAAGAGGGAGTCTTCAGCCATCGTGGGTATGGGTGAGAGAGAGAGAAGGAGCCGTCGTGGGTGTGTGTGAGAGAGAGAGAGAGAAGGGTTTGGGATTAAGATGAGAAGGGTTTGGCTAGTCAGAGATAAAATTGTCTTTTAAGGACCAAGTTGATCATTTTTTAAAAGTCTTGGACTTAATTAGTAATAGTCCAAATCTCAGGGGGGGTTTAGTTGAATTTATCCTAAAGAAAAAAAAAATCAATCTCAAGGTTTCAGCATTTTTTAGTTAAGAAACCAGAATCATTAAATATTATCGTTTCCATTTATAAATTAAAAAAGAAAAGAAAAAAGAATTGAAAGAGAGAGAGAGGACCTCAAGGTACTGATGGACCATTAGAGTAGCGCTATTTTAAGAATTTATTAAGAAATCCCCCCCCCCCCCAACTATTTTTTTATTTTTTATTTTTTTACCTTGTACTTCGGTACGTGAAATGAACGTTAGAGCATTAGCATTGGAAAATTCCAATGCTATTCTATTTTACCATTCTAAAACACCACTTTATCAATATACCATACCATTTTACAATTCCTCCACATCCCAAAACTCTATTTTTATTAAAATATTATTTTTTAACCCATTCTTTATTATTTCTTCCCAACCGTTCAGCTCATTTTCCTGGGCTTTTCAACAGCCATTTTTATTTTCTCTCTCCCAGCACCGGTTCAACACACAACACACACCCATTATACAACGATCAACCTATCCAAACCCATCACCACACCCACACACACACAAACGCAAACACCAAACTAGCAACAAAGCCACGCACAAACAGAACCCAGCAACAAAGCCACACACAAACACAACCCAGCAACAAAGGCAAGCCACACACACAAACACAAACCCATTCAAAAACCGGGCCACCGATCAAAAACCCAGGCCAGGCCACCGATCCACGCCGCCGATCAACCAATCCACACCGCCGATTTGAAACCTAGGCCACCGATCAAAAACCAGAGCAAACCCATTCAAAAAACATCATCACCGGAGCCACCGGAGCAAACCCATTCAAAAAAATCATCACTGGAGCAAACCCATTCAAATAAAATCATTACCGGAGCAAACCGATTCAAACCTATTCAAAAAAACATCATCACTGGAGCCACCGGAGCAAACCCAACCAATAAAATCATCACCGAAGCCATCAGAGCAAATCCATTCAAAAAAATGAGAGAGATGAGAGAGCAGAGACGAGAGAGAAGATGGAGAGCAAAGATGAGAGAGCAAACTCATTCAAAAAACATCATCACCGGAGCCACCGGAGCAAACCCATTCAAAAAAAAACATCACTAGAGCCATCGGACCAAATCCATTCAAAAAAATGAGAGAGATGAGAGAGCAGATCGAGAGCAGAAATGAGAGAGAAGACGGAGAGCAGAGACGAGAGAGAGAGAAGGGCACAGACAAAATGAGAGAGATGAGAGACAGAGGAAAGAGAGTAGAGATAAAATATTTTTTTTTTTTTATACAATACTGCTACAGTGCAATTCTATCTTTAGAATTGCACTGTAGCAAGTATTGCAAAAAATTTACAATACTTGCCTTTGCCATTTTCTGATGTAGATGATTTTAAGGTTACAAATGCTAAATTTCCTTTAGATATAGCATTAGCATTAGCATTTTCCAATGCTAATGCTCTAAGAACTTAACTAGAATTTTGGGTTTTGGCATGAAATTAGTTGTATTATAATTACCTAGCAATAGCAAGAAAAGTGGTTGATAATATGTATATTTCTTTTGAGAAATGATATGTCCACAATATTTTCACAATATTTTATAACAAATTTTAAGTGATAGGTTGTAACTGGTTGTTATTATTAGGGTAAAAAAGTAATATTAGTGTTAGATTCAAATTTTAACCAATAACAATTAACCACCTATGATTTATTGTAAAAATATTGTAAAAATGCTGTGGATGTAGCATCTCTCATTTCTTTTAGTTATATATATGGTTTGGAACTTTTTACAAAGACATTTGTTAGATTCTTTAAACTAAAAATTTAAGTTATTATGTGGTTATAGATATCCATGCAGATTTTTATTTGAAGCCGAATAATATCTCCATAAAAAAAGACAATGGAAAAAACAAGAAACAAATAAAATAAAAAAACAGATACAAAGAAAATCTAGACGTCAAAGCAGACTTTCATAAAGTAACCGAACAAATAATTAAAATTAGACTCTGCAACCGATATAAAAAGCTAAAATTGTTTGGTGTAGAATCTAATTAGTATATAAACACATATCAAAATTTTAATCTAACGAACATAGAAGTTTTCAGTATTATTTTTTTCTCGAGGATGCATAGAAGAGGGTGTAGTTCACCAAATGTACTGAAAATTTTATCTCTCGAGGTGTGAATGTTGAAGAGTACAAAAGTTCCAAAATCCATCATATGATTAGATCTGATCAAATACTTCTGTTGCTATGGATTCTTTCTTACTCCACTTGATGCCTGATTGCTAAGGAATTGGATTAGTCAATTGATTTTTGTTGCGATTTAGTTAAATATAGAAATAAGGCCGAGACCAAAAGCTAGGATTCGGCAAAAACTGCAAGATTTTAGAAGTGTGCAAGTGCACCATATTAAATGGGAGGGCAATCGTCCAGCACACATCTTAGCCCAACATGCCAAAGATGTTTTTGGTTATGTAACTTGAATAAAGGAAAATCCTAGTATAATTGAGTCTTCTTTGGCTTAATAAGATTTATTGTTTTTATCTTCTTCTTAATGAAAGTTACATAATTCTTATAAAAAAAAAAAACATAACAATTTGGTACTTTGTGAAGTTTCTAACAAAAACGTTCAAAATTCAAATCTCCTTCTCATTGTAATTATCAAATTATCCACACAAAAAAAAAAAAAAAAGGCATCTAAAATATTCCAAGGGTACAATAATAACATAATCATTTCAAATAATTCGTAATTCTACTAATTAAATTCATGACGAGACCTAGAGGCGGAGCTACATGTTAGAGTGGGAGGGCCATGGCCCTCCAAATTTTTTGAAAATATCATTATAGAATAAAAAAATATTTAATATTTTAATAATTAGCCTCCAAAAATGGCCCTTCCCCCATATGAGTTAGTCTAACAGTGTTATTAAAAAAATTGTCCAATTGGTATAGTTGTTATAGAAAATGTATTGTTTCTCAAAAATTTTTTTTTTTTTAATCGTAAAATGTGTTCTTGTATCTCTTAAAGTTTTGAGTCATTCATGTTTTTGATAACTTCATTAGTTCAATTGAAATTTTTTTACTCCTAATGGTAGACAATTTGGTAACTTATATTGAAAATGAAAATTTTAAGGATTTCACTATATAAAATGATGAAAGATGAATTTAATTTTATGAAACATTTAACTTTAAGGATTTCACTATATTAACTTATATGTGTGTATAGATATATCTGTTTGTGTATGTGTATGGAAGTTTGTATAAACTAACACAAATTGGACTCCCAAACAAAAATTTATGGCTCCATCCGTGATGAGACCTTACTATTAATGGGGGAGGAAAGATTAACTAATTAAGTTTATAATTTTCCCATTTACAACTACAAAACAAATGTGGAAGGAAAGATGTGCACATATAATGACATCAGAAAACTACAAAATTGAGTTTGATATCACCAAAAGGAGGGCCATCCTTAACAACCTGTCGATGTCTGGTTAATATCAAGATAAATAATGGAGCAAATAGGCTTACTAATCTTTTATTAAATTCTTATAGGTGTTGACTACGATGTCTTCTTTCCTAATAATGGACTAAAATAATGTTATTTAAAATTTTAAATTGCTAAAAAGAAAAAGAAAAGTAAAACTAAAACAATTCAACTATCACATGTGCCATTGTTTATTGTATATATATAAGGTTTTCCCTTTCTAATCTGTTGTCTTATTTTTATTATTTATATATATATATATATATATATATATATATATATATATATATAAAGATTTAAACAGATAATCTTAGTGTTGATAATGGCCCAGGAGGATAACCTAGAAGCACATATCAGTACTAGTCACATGCATGCGCAAATAGCGCTTGTTAATCTCAACTCTATTTACTAATTTATCATAATTTTTTATTTTAATAATTGTTAATCTCAACTCTATTTATTAATTTATCATAATTTTTTATTTTAATAATAAAATTTTGGGTTTAAGACTTCGTGTTTACATCATGTGATTCAATGTATACAAGTTGTACTGTACAATGTTGCTATTTGACTTATTATAAGTACTTTTCTTTTTTTTTTGTTAAAACACAAACATACAACAACACACCAACTTCAAAATTGTTAGTGGCAATTAGAGTCACGGAGCTGTTAATATACTTTTGCACACCAAGCAAACTAGGCGATATGGGACAAAACCCACACACAATTTTTTTTATTTACTTTTTATTTTTTTATAACACACAAACATACAACAACAGACTTATTATAAGTACATTAACATAGTTTATTCTGAGTAAAACTATATTAAGAATTTGTTTAAATTATCAATTATTGAAATTTTAAATAAATTTAAGAGAAGTTTTTTTAAAATATCTTTAAGTTATAGTCTAACGTTTCCATATAAGTATAACACATACAAAACCATGAATAGGGGTGTCAATGTTCGACCCAACCTGCGAACACGACATAAACCCGACACGGATTTTTTCGGGTTAGGGTTGGGCTTTAATGGGTTTGGATCATAAACAGGTCGACCCGAAAGTGACACGATAAAAAATGTGTCATAAGTGGGTCAACCCGTGTAACCCACAGTAGACACGTTTGACAAACCAATTATTTGTGTCAGTCTGAAATGACCTACTTAACACAATCCATTTAACTCGTATAACAAATAAATATTTATTTTATTTTAGATTTGTCAAATATCTTTTGTATCCAACATATATTTTAAATTTAAAAAGAAAAGTGAGTAATTACAAAAATTTATAAGGGATATAATTGAAAATTGAAACTTTACAAACCCTAGAACTAATAATACTTTTTTTTTTTTTTTCTTGGCATAGAACTTGCACAAATGAAATTGGATGAACTTGTGGAAGATGTTATGAATTTGGACATCAACAAAGAATTTATGGATAATCATGGTCATAGTCAAGATTAGTCTACTGTTTGCTCAAATTCTTTCAATATTGATACTTTGCATTTGGCAAGTTCCAAGGATATTATATTTTTGTTGAACTATGTTATTTTATTTTTGTTAAACTTTGTTATTTTGAATTTGAGTTGAAGTGTATGAATTTATTTTGGAGTGTAAAGAACTTATTTCTAAATGAATGTTATATTTTTGTTGAACTATATTATTTTAAATGTGGGTTGAAGACTTGAAGTGTATGCACTGCTTTTTGGGATGTAAAAAAAATTATTTCTAGATGGATGTTATATTTAATATTATGCAGGTTGAAATTGGTTGTGTTACATTCGTGTCAACTCAACACGACTCGTTTATTAAGCGTGTCAAATGGGTTGGGTCAAGTTAACCCGCTTTATTAACATGTCGGGTTAGGATTGAAGAATCATGACACGATTATTAAATGGGTTGGGTCAGGTTAACCCGCTTTATTAACATGTCGGGTTAGGATTGAAGAATCATGACACGATTATTAAATGGGTTGGGTTAGGGTTGAGTCATTTAGTCAAATACTCCTACCTCGACACGACATGAACCTGACACGCTAACCCGAATTGACACCCTTAACCATGAATAGGATTCTTTTTTTCTTTTTTAATGGTTTATTAAGATATATATATATATATATATATATATATATAACATGCTTCATTCAATCAAAACTATCTCTTAAAACTCTAAAATAGTTCTAAATAAAAGATAAAAATAAAAGTCAACATTAATACTTAAAGGCGAATGTAATTATAATATTAAAAAAAAAAATTATAATTCGATTGTTACAACGTTTGAATGGCAAGGAATCGAATCTTAGTTCTCATTATAAAAAAGACTAAGCAATATTATTGAGATACAATAACTTTGGCTAATTTAAAAAATAAATAAATAAATAAAATACACATTATAAGCACTAGGCAATACAGGCAAAACATTTTATTTGGAAAAGAGCTCTATTTTAATTAGAAAGGATATTAATTTGGGGGTATAATTGTCATTTAAAAAATATAGAACTTTTATAGACCATAAAAAAAGGTAAAATGAATTCCACAATCTCAACAAAAATGAAGTTTTGTAGGAATTGAGATCTTGTAGAGTTCTTAGGCTAATTCTATAATAGAGTTCCTAAAATCTTATCCATTCATTTTGAAATAAGTAGATTAGATTTTATTACGTCATTAATATAAATAAAAAAGGCATCGACTATCATCATTTTAATATTTATTTAAAGCATTAATGATGTGGTACATTATATTATACTTAGGGGTGTCCACGAGTCGGTCCGGGTCAGGTTTATGCCCAACCCACAACCAACCCACTTACATCGGGTGGCCGATCGAACGACCCGCCGCCGACCTCGGGTCGAGTCGGATCGGTCTCCGGTGAACGACGGTCGAGTCGGTCGGCCTCGGTACTGAGGTAAACCACGGAATCTTCGCCGGATTGAAGCTCAAAACCACCTCATAAGCCCAGATTTCAGAGAAAATCACAAGATCTAAGCAAAAATTGAAGCAAAAGGCACTATATCAAGCCCAGATTTGAGCAAAAGCACCACATCAAGCAAGAATCGAAGCAAAAATCAATCCCAGATCTGAGCAAAATCGAAGCAAAAGCACCACATCAAGCCAGATCTAAGTAAAAATCAAGCAAAATCTTCATCTCCCCGTCGGATCTAAGCATGAAAACCAAGATCTTCACCAGATCTAAATAGAAAACCAAGATCTTCACCGAATCTAACCAAAAACTACCAAACTTCTCACCGAAATATCGACGAATCTGAACGGATCTGGGTAAAACCGGTGTTCTTTCTTCACTTTCGTCGGTCGGATCGGGTATATCGGGTTTTGAGGAAGAAAACCCGCCATCCGAATTGCCTAAATGGGTTTTTGGTGGCGGAGACCCGTCTCCGACCGTCACCGGCGTCGGGTCGGCTGGTTTTCGGGTCGGCCCGGGCGGTTTGGGCGAGTAGGTCGGTTTCCGGGTTCTGATGGACACCCCTAATTATACTCATTTCAAAATGAATGAATTAAATAAATGGCGGAGTGGCCCTAAGAGTTCCATACCTCCACCCTCATTTGAATTCTCTTGAGTTCTTTACAAGTGAAGAACTTACCCAAAAAACAATCCAAATCAACCCAGTGATCACTCATAGTCTGCGGATCTATGTTGCCAAGAGAAGAAGAAAGATAGATAGCACTTTATTATTATTATTTTTCTTTTTTGAGAGAGATAGCACTTTTCTATTTCCTGACTAATTGTATGTCCGTGCATGGATTAATTAGATTTTATTTATAAAGTAAATAAAATATCGTAAGTATAAGTGAAAATCAAACAATAAAATAATTAATAAAAAATATCAAAAACTATATTATGTAAAAGAAGCCTAGGTAAGATCTGTTTTTTCTTTATCAAACTAAAAATTATGGTCAATGAATAAAATAATTTAAAATAGATAATGAAACTTAATTTCTTCAAAAAGAAAGTTTCACTTAAATAATGCAATTTTGATTGAAATATTAATATTAAATTTATTAGAACTTTGGTAATAAAGTTTCATATAGAGTAAAGTTAACTTAATAATATCTTAATGTGTTTATACTTTATGGTGTTGTGTGTACTATTTTATTGTAAATGTGGCATAAGGGTAAGGTATCAACTTGTAACAAACATGAATTTTAAGACCTAAATTTTATTATATAGTATATGATTTTTATTTTCATTATAGAAAGTCGAGGGAGCTTATCATGAATTATCTAAATAATTATAAATACCATTTATTTAATTACTATTAAAGAGGTTGGGATGAGTGTTTTTATGAATAAGAGATAATTTCATTAAAAGAAATCATTTTCATTATTTCCCATTGGCATTTTTATGCAGAAAAAAATCCCTCAAAGAAGTCATGGCTATGTTTGTTATAGCTTACAAGTTATATATCAATGTATTTTCACCTTCAATTTATGTACAATTTTTAAAAGCTCACTTACAAAAAATGGCAAGAAGCCTTTCCACTATAAGCCATCGAGACGAAATTAGACTACTTTTCCTATTAAATATAGCTCAATTGGTAGAGCTTCACTCTTGAACTTGGGTCGTTGATATTATGGGTTGGATGTCTAATTGTTTAAGCGATAATGATAGTTGGAAAATAGCTTATGTGGGGACCGGCCCAGAATAATAGGTTGGCTGGGCCCATCCGAGGAGATGTTGTGGCCCAGAATCCTTATTTAGGCCCACTGGGGCAAAGAGAACATGTCCGAGGAGTAATTCCTCCTCAGACATTCCAAAATACGGGTCAAGGGTGCGTCCCAGCTACTGTAGTCCTCCCTCCAAGTACGTAAAAAGAAAGAAAACGCAAAATATCTCAGCAAAGGCTGCCTCCACCACATTAAATGCACCACAACTACTCTCCTGACCGCATTAATGAAGAGAAGACTCCTGAACAGTGCTACCTTGACCACTGCAACTCACAAAGAACTGATAAGGGTGTCTGATGGGACAAGTGCTCAAGTAGGAGTTTGGATGATCAACAAGTGTAAAGCCCAGATGATAGGAGAGGGCCTATATAATATGTAAAGGTCCCCTAAGAGAGGGGGACGAGAAAAACGGAGAAAAAGAGAAGAGAGAACACTGTAGAGAAATTTTATTTGCATGAATCTGTGCCCATTAATCAAGTGGGAGACCTTACCATTTGAGAAGGATCTCTCTTCACTGCTATCTCCTTTTGTTTTTGTTTCTGTATCCCCTGAGCCCATGCAACAAACCGTTTAAGTTAACTGGAACCAAGTTCTTTAACCCATACTCTACAAAAAATTCATTGTGTGGGACTTTTTGGGCCAAGACCTGACCAACAAGGATCGGGTCAACTAAAATCGTGTCCCTATAGCTTCCTTTAAGGGGCGCTATTGCTAGACCAATATGATAAGAGCCACTTATGCGTTGTAGCGCCTAGAACTTAAACATTGGCTCGAAGTATTTTCTCTATCCTTTCTTACCTTTAAAAACATGGGCACCTCGTGTCTTTGAATCTATAAAATTAGGGTTTGGCTTACCTTTAGTACTTTTTAAAAATAAATTTCCTTTTGTTTTAATGAGAGACTGCCATATTACCCATTAACTAAATAAAAAGGTTAAGATTAAAATCCACTACCACTTACTATTATATATTTAAAATAAAAAGACATATCCAGTTAAAAAAGTACTGAAGGTAAGTCAAAACCATAAAACTATACCATTAAACACTTTATTTAGATTAAGCTTAAAATTAATATGAGCTTTAGTGCACCACACCAGATTTTATTACAAGTAATGAATGGACAAAAATGACTGCTTATATTTGAAGTGACACTCCGTATCTATCCATTTTGAGAGAGAGAACGCGATGATAATAAATACAACACTGAAGCTAGATTTTCCAAATAAGTAAATTTTATGTTATTTTATTTATAAATTTTGCAAGAGGGAGGAAGGTATTTAGTAAAACCGAGGGGGACCATGGCTCCCCCTCCCTCCACCTGTGACGACGATGACAATAAATAATAATAATAATAATAATAATAATAATATTGATCATTAATTAAATTAACTAGATTAAAATATGAAAATAAAAAATAATTTCAATCAGACAAGGTTTAGCCGTAAAATTGGTTATAGTTTAAGATTATAACCTTGCTTAATATCTTTTTATTAAAAGTGAATTTTGACAAATTTACTATTGGATTATATTTTCTACTTATATCATTTATACTTGCAAATTTTCTAGAAAATTAAAGATCAATAGTTATGTTATCAATAAATTATTTAAATTGCAAGTTTTTGTAATTTAAAATTAATCATAAAATATAAACTAATAGATCATATGATAAATAATATCCGATTTGACACAAAATTTGACATGTGTATTAAGAGTATAAAGAACATACAATTCAATGGTTAGATTTTCAAAATATGTAGTAATATTTATTCTATTGAGTAACGTTATTCCTTAAAGTTACAATCAATTTTGTATCTAAATTTTGTCCATTTCAATGTATCATCTTTTATCCCTTCTCAAATGTAAAAACTAATTATCAATTTTGTTACCAAACCAAGGTAACAACTTCATGGTACTTTTGGTTTCGCACTTTATCTCAAAAATTCAATTACTTTAGCTTTTATTTCGGCAACAATATCATATGGACCCTTAGTTTAATGAAATCAAGCAATAATAAAAAGGGGAAAAAAATGCAATAATGGATTAATGATCATAATGAAAAAATATATAAGTCATGTGATGGAATAAGCTCATATGAAATTTAAAAATTAAAACACTAAAAATACTAGTAAATTTACTACAAAGAACTTATAAAAATGTAAAAGTAAATGTGTGGGTGACACATTAATAACATAAAAAATAAAATTTTGAATTACATATATATATTTTTTATTTTGCTTATTTGACATAAAAATTCTTAATTTATCTTAAATGGCAATATTTGCATCAACTATAACATCATACGTCTCCAAAAAAAGAAAAAAAAACTATAACATCTATAAGAACTATGAAATCAAACTAAATTTTAATTAGTTTAATTAGTAAAATCTCTTATATCGAAAATTAATAATTAAAATAATTTTATAATATAAGTAATTATCATAGAACCGACGGTAGAAAAGTGAAAAACTATGCAATCAAGGATAGAGGAGCTCCTTCAAGAACTAGTATGTATGGTCGCCTAGTTGGACAGAAATCAGCTTTTATACAAAGCTAGCTGATTATTTGACTTTTAGGAACTACAGTGGGGCCCATCAGAGCTGCTAATATCAGCAATTTTAAAAAACAAAAAAACAAACAAAAGAAAAAAAGAAATTAAATATCAATTAGAAATGTGGTTGGTGGAAGTCAATGTCCTTTCTCACAGTTTGTTAAGGAAGGTTAGTCTGTAAGATTGGAGAGAGAGAGAGAGAGAGAGCGAGGGTCAAAGTGATAGACAGAGTGGGGTTATCATATCATATATTATCAATACCGGTATGTTTTGGATTTACTACTAACAAAGTAATTGTGCCTTTGATGCTGAGAGTTGTTTCTGCTTTGTTTGCTTTTAATTATATCTTTAACAAACAGTGTCACCGAGAGAGAGAGAGAGAGAGAGAGAGGGTTAGGTCTTTTGAGTTTGAGTTCTTTCATGTTTCCTGGGAGTATTTTGACTCTGCTTTCTCTCTATTCTGTGTTGATTTTTTGAGAAAGCCCTTTTCTTTAACATTGTTTTTTTTTCAGTGTCTTGTGGGGTTGTGAGCTTCCTAATGAAAGTTTGAGGATCTGGGTTCTAGGATTTGATCCCTTTTACTCTCGATCTTTTTTGGGTTTTCTTCAAATTTGTTGTTTTTGCTGTCTATATGTGTGATTTTCCCTGTTCCCAAACTAATTGAATAGCATTTTTGTTGTGGGGCTTTCACTAAAAAGGTCTTAATTTTGGGTTTGGATTCTAGTTTTTCATCATCACATTTACTTGGTGTCCAAAAATAGATCTGTGAATTTTTGGGTTTTCTTTGATCTGAATTGCTTTCATGCATATGTCCATATGGAAACCCATTTCCCACTGCGCTGCTCTGCTATTGGACAAGAAGAGCAGAAAAAAATATGGGTCTGATTCTGCTTCCGAAACCAAGAAGAACTCATCGGTTCTCAGGAAATTACAAGAGAACAAGCTCAGGGAAGCTCTTGAAGAAGCTTCTGAAGATGGGTCTCTCTTCAAATCCAAAGACATGGAGTCTGAGGCTAACCAAGAAGAGAGCTTGGGGAGGTCTCGTTCGCTTGCCAGGCTCCACGCCCAGCGTGAATTCCTCAGAGCCACTGCACTCGCCGCAGAGCGTACTTTTGAGTCTGAAGATGCCATTCCTGATCTCAATGAGTCTTTCTCAAAGTTTCTCACTATGTATCCCAAGTACAAGTCCTCAGAGAAGATTGATCTGCTGAGGTCAGAGGAGTACTCTCACTTGTCCCCAAAGGTATGCCTTGATTACTGTGGGTTTGGCTTGTTTTCTTATGTTCAAACTCTTCATTATTGGGAGTCTTCTACGTTTAGCTTGTCTGAAATTACTGCAAATTTGAGTAATCATGCGCTATATGGCGGTGCGGAGAGAGGGACTGTTGAGCATGATATAAAGACTAGGATTATGGATTATTTGAACATCCCTGAGCATGAGTATGGCCTTGTTTTTACTGTGAGTAGAGGGTCTGCTTATAAATTGTTGGCCGAGTCATACCCTTTTCATACGAACAAAAAATTGTTGACAATGTTTGATTACGAGAGTCAGTCTGTGAATTGGATGGCTCAGAGTGCTAGAGAAAAAGGAGCTAAAGTGTATAGTGCATGGTACAAATGGCCAACCTTGAAATTGTGCTCCACTGATTTGAGGAAGCAAATTTCTAGTAAGAAGAGGAGGAAGAAGGATTCTGCTGTGGGTCTTTTTGTGTTTCCTGTTCAGTCTAGAGTTACTGGGGCTAAGTATTCATACCAATGGATGGCACTAGCACAACAGAATAATTGGCATGTCTTACTTGATGCTGGGTCATTGGGTCCCAAAGACATGGATTCACTTGGGTTGTCCCTATTCCGACCGGATTTCATTATCACATCATTTTACAGGGTATTTGGATATGATCCAACTGGTTTTGGATGCCTTCTGATCAAGAAATCAGTGATGGCAAGCCTTCAAAGTCAATCTGGATGTACTGGGGCTGGAATGGTGAAGATTACCCCGGAATATCCTTTGTATCTGAGTGATTCTATGGACGGTTTGGAAAGATTGGCTGGAATAGAAGATGATGAAGTTGCTGGGAATGGTGAGAAAACATCTGAAACTCGCCAGGGAACACAGCTGCCTGCCTTTTCTGGTGCATATACATCTGCCCAGGTGAGGGATGTGTTTGAGACTGAGATGGATCATGATAACAGCTCTGACAGGGATGGGACAAGCACAATATTTGAAGAAACTGAGAGTATTTCAGTTGGGGAGGTGATGAAGAGCCCAGTTTTCAGTGAAGACGAGTCATCAGACAACTCGTACTGGATTGATTTGGGTCAGAGTCCATTGGGGTCTGACAATTCAAGCCAACTAAACAAACAGAAGGTGGCCTCTCCCTTACCACCTTTTTGGTTTACTGGCAGAAAGAACCACAAGCAGCTATCCCCAAAACTCTCCTCCAAGGTATATGGTAGCCCATTATATGACGACAAGGAGGTTAGCCTTGGGCCTCATGATGACCACCATGTGCTATCATTTGATGCTGCTGTCATGTCAGTTTCCCAGGAACTGGACCGTGTCAAGGAGATCCCTGAAGAACTATTTGCAGAGACAAACCCCACTGCTGGAAATTGTGGAAAGTGTTTTGATCGTGTTCATGTTCAGGAGATCCAAGAAGAACTTGCAAGTAGCAAACCCCTTTCTACTGGGTCTAAGTCCAAGTCTCTGGTGAATGGGGTGAATGGATCCCATGTCAACATATCAACTTCTGCCTGTCAGCATTGCAGCCAAGAGAATGGATCAACCTCTGAAATTTTCCCAGAGGTGAAAGAGAGTGCTATAAGAAGAGAAACTGAAGGTGAATTTAGGTTGTTGGGGAGAAGGGAAGGGAATAGGTATGCTGGTGGTAGATTTTTTGGTGTGGAAGAGAATGAACCATCAAGCAGGGAAAGGAGGGTATCCTTCAGCTTGGAAGACAATCGTAAAGAGCACCTCCAGACATTGGAGCCAGTAGAAATATCTGTAACCAGCCTGGATGATGAGGAGCAAAGCAGTGATGGTGAGTATGCTGAGGGTCAAGACTGGGACAGGAGGGAACCTGAGATAGTACCTCGACATCTTGATCACATTAATATGTTGGGTCTCAATAAAACCACCCTCAGACTGCGGTTTTTGATCAATTGGCTTGTGACCTCATTACTGCAACTAAGATTACCTGGTTCCAATGGGGATGACGGTCCAAATCTCGTCCACATCTATGGCCCAAAAATAAAATATGAAAGAGGTGCAGCTGTGGCTTTCAATTTGAGAGACAGAAACCGGGGGCCAATCAGTCCAGAAGTTGTTCAGAAGCTTGCTGAAAGAGAAGGTATCTCTCTTGGCATTGGCTTCCTCAGTCACATAAAGATTTTAGATAGCCCAAGACAACAACGTGGTGCTTTGAATTTTGAAGATACTACCCTGTGCAGGCCAAAGGAAAATGGCAGACATGATGGAGGAAAAAGCGGATTCATACGAGTTGAGGTTGTTACTGCTTCCCTTGGCTTTCTTACTAACTTTGAGGATGTTTACAAGTTGTGGGCTTTTGTGGCAAAGTTTCTTAATCCGGCATTCTTCAAAGAGGGTGGGCTTCCAACAGTAGAAGAAGGTTCTGAGACATGAGACAAAACATGACAATCTTGCTGTTCAAGTATGAGTTATAGTTGTGCTTTTGGCTTTGAAAATTCTTCAGAGGAATCTCCCTCAGTCACAGTGGAAAATTGAGAAGCTTCAGAAAGGAGGAAAATACCTCTGCAAGGATGGAAGGTATTTATTTCTGAATGGCCAGATACCTGAGCCCTTTGCTCTTTCTCAGGACACAATGCATCTGGGTGAATTTGTTAATTCATGTTTGTTATAGCTCCAAGTTTTCTTTTTCTTTTTTTCATGTTCAGGTTCTTGGCTTTAGAAATTGATATCTTCTCAGGAAGTCTTGGTGAGCTCAAAGCTGAAATTTCTGGACAGAATTTCACCATGACACTACATTCTGGTTCTGCTCTATACAAAATTAGATTTATTGCTTCTGTAAAGAATTAGCTTAGTGCCTACTGTGGACTGTGGTTTGTACTAGTACTCAATGGCATGTTTATTGTTGCCTCAGGAAAAAAAAGGGTTTAGGATCCCCCACAATGCATCACAGAAAGATGGTACAAAATTGAGTTCACATGAAATCATCACTTACAACACTTTTATTGTATTCCAATTACCTCTTTTTACCTTAGCAGTTACGAAAAAATTGAGAAAATTGTTGTTTATCTAATTAACATTGACAAAAATTTCTATTAGGATCAGTTGCTTGTCTAAATTGGATTTCATGTCAAAGGCATGATTAGTAAAGTGGGTATCCTTTTCTTGACATGAAAATAAGAAATTATGTTTCTAGCGAAAAAAACAAGAAAATGACAAAGTTTATCATATTACTGACGAAGTCCAATTCGACTTTTGTTTTGTTTTGTTTTGTTTTTATTTTTATTTGTCTTTTTTGAAGAAAAAAAAATATCAAAAAGAGAAGAAGGGAACAATTGGAATTGGATTAGATTTAGAGCAGGCCTACTCGACCACCGAGAAAGAGTAGTGATTTGATGTTAACAGGAAATAGATATTCTTTGCATAATGCGAAGAGCATTATCAAAATGGAAAAAGTAAAAGTAACCAAAGATTGGACTAATTTAAATGTATGGGATCTCTTTTGTCTTCGTAATTATCATAATTGGGCCATACCCATTGAGTTTTGTTCCCATGGAAATATTATGGCGAAAGTAGAATCATTCGATTTCTATTTTCTTTTGACCTGTGGATTCTGAGTTCTAGGGAAGCTTGAGAGGGTCCTTTCTCGTGAAGTTGGTGGGGTATGATAATCCAAAACCTGTTTTTTCCTATAAAAGAAATGGAAACAAGCAACCTAGTTGAACAAGCTTCAGTTTCAATATATTTTTCATCAGGGAAATCTTTTATACCATCTAAAAGATTGCATTAATGTAGGAGAAAAAAAAGGGGTGTTTGACAAAATCGTTCTCAGAGAGCATTTGTGGGGAAGTTATCTTCTAAAGTAGATTATAGTTATATACATGCTAGTTGGTGACAGTGATCCGTTGACAAACTCGAGATGAAATAAGATACAGTTGGCTACTAAACCAATGGATTTCAATTGTCAGCATTAATATCAGAAAACAAATACAATAATGGAAACATAAAAAATGGGATCAAGAAGTTTCTGTAATTTATAATGTCATTATCATAACATTAAAAGATAAGGACACCTTCAACTTCAAGATAAATTCTTTTGTATTATGTATAACCCAATAAGACACACGGAAACATACAGATAACAAACTTGTGATCTCAATTAAAAATTGTATAATCAAAAGTCTACATCATGCACCTATATTGAAAGCCCTTCCTGTCTTGATACAGTTTGTTCCTTTCTCTAAAATGAACCACCAAGTTAGGCCAGATCATCCACACCCCAAAATGGTGGGCTTCTAGACCATATGACATATAGAAACCAAGTGTGAATTGAATGTTGAATAAAGAATCCATACTCTTAGGTCCTGATTGGATCCCGGTTGCAACTCATGGACTTTCGATTTTAAAATTTTGATCCATGAAAAGATGCCTCTCCCCTATTGCTATCATTTGTCCGGGTGACATCAACAGATTTGGTGGAAGCAAATCCAAAGCAAATCTAAGATTCCATCGCCTTTATAAGAAATGCAGCCTCTAATGCCGATTCCTTGCACTGCAGATACCTGTTTTCCTCCACTATGTCTGTTGTTAAATTAAGCAATATTGGACGTCTTGAATCATAAATTGTACGTTCACGAACTCGTGCAACCCATTTTGCAGCTTCCCACACCCCAAATCTGAAACATGTAAAAAAAAAAAAAAGAAGTCAAAAGGCTCATTCTATCTGTTCTGTAGATCAGCTCAGCATGAAAAAAAATCTGGGACTTAAACAAGCACATTTGACTGATGAAAAATACATGCTAGTAGATCTCTTTCCTTTTTTTGTTTTTTGTTTTTTTTACCCTGGTGGAACAAGTATACGAATATCTGTCTATTCACACCCAGGAAAGAGTTATAATAGGAGCCAAAGAAGCCATAATATAGAGACTACTACTAAATATCCGGACTAAATACCCTGGTTGATATAGCTTACTTCACTGTTAACCATCATACTTCCCTCATCCATCAGCTGGCATATGGATATGGTTATCTACTAACTTTGGTTCTGAGCTTACTACACTTTCACAGGTTAATAAATATTGCAGAGGAAAACCTAAAACAAGATTTAAAAAATGTTACCGTGTATTGAAAGATGAGGTAACTAATACAGCTGGATAAAGAACATCCTTCTGAATATTATCGTAAGGAGAATACTTCTGTATAGCATGAAACTCATCAACATCCCCTGGGTACCCAAACTCTTCATAGTCAGCAGCCATAAGTGGTAAAATGGGGTAGAGAAGAGTGTTGCTTGGATCCAGAAATGGAACCTGAAACAGATACAGAAGTTGATAGTGACTTACAAAGAGGAATATAACAGATGAGTCAGCTCTACCATAAGTTTTATATACTCAATATAAAGAGGGTTAGGTTTGAGTTAAGTATAATGTAACTTTTTTTTTTTCAATGTTACACCACTTCATAATGTGTTTTTGACAATTCTACCATTGGATTACATAATCTCGTTATTCCTTACATGCTTACAAAATATCAAGATGATTAGAGATTATAGCTTTTTAAAAAAAAAAGGGTTTAATTTCAAGTTTTTTGTATTTAAAATATATACAAAACATTAGTTTAGGGATTATATAGTAAAATAACATCCAAAAATCACAAGTTTTTGGCATGCGTGTTGAGAACAAAAAGATTGTGTAATCCAACAACGGGATTTTCAATATATTAATCCAACGAAGATGTCTGTTGGACTTGGACTTTGGTTTTCGTGTAGTGAAAACATAACAAGTATTTATCACATAAGACTGTTCTATGCGAGAACAATGAACTCCATTTAATCCAAGCATGCAGACTAAAAGCTATGAAATAAGAACAAATGAGATTCAAAAGCAGGCAGACAGATCCATGCATACCTTCAAAATTGCAGCACGAAATAAATCTGGACAACAATTGATGGCTGAAGCGACCAAAAGTCCTCCAGCACTATGACCCCAACCAGCAAGCTTGTTTTCCTGCACAATCCCTTTCTCAATAAGGAATTTGGCACAGCAAAGATAATCCTTTATGGAATTATGCTTCTTAGCACGCCTGCCATCATGATGCCACTTTTTACCCCCACCACCACCACCCCTGGAATGAATCATCCAGACCATCATAGTTAAGCAATAGGCAGTGAAACAGCACTTTGTGAAAAGTATAAGTTTTTCCATGCAGCTCAGTTCACAGAATAGCCATAGAGAACTTTAGTTATTAATATGAAACAAACCTAACATCAGCATAAGCAACAACCCAACCACGATCAAGAAGGCTTTTCAACTCACTACGCCATCGTTTGTCAAGTAATTCACCGTAAGCTCCATGCCCATGAAGTAGCCCAGGGTTTTGATTCTCTTTCTTGTGTTTGCGTGAATAAACAATAGTCAAAGGAACCACAACCCCATCGCAAGAAGAGACATCATAGTGTTCACAAGCATAGAACTCAGAGAGGTCATTCCATGAGGTATCATCTTCAGCATTGATTTCATTCATGGAATTGGAATTTATGATATTTGAGCTTTTTTCAGCAATGCTTGCAGAAGAAGCTGTTCCATACAATATTCGTGTTCTTTCATGAAGAAGATTTTGCTGTTGAATGATATTCCACTTGCCACTTGAGAGGTCATAATCAACCACAGCATCAGGCATCTGTGAAAAATTCAAGAGCATGGGTTTAATTGGATTGGGGATGCACACAATCTCATAAAAACGTGAAAAATATTTTTAAAAAATGACACCTCGTCGTCGTTATCTTTTGATAGTAGGAACACTAAGCTAAAATGTGTACCAAATGATATGAATTCAGTAATTCAAATTGCAGAAGCATACATGCTATGCCTAAAGAACCTAACCTCACGGCCTCAGCTACTAAAAACTAAAAATTGAAATCAACCAGGGGAATTTTAAGCACCAGAAAATTAAATATAAAAATAAAGCACGTGAAACTGCAGCCAAAAAAGTTCAAAATCTCCACTCAATCATTTATAAAAACATTGATCTCCAACGCCTACCTTGAAAGCCAAAGGCCTAAGATAGAGTCTGGAGAGTAAAATCACTTTGTCTGGTATAAGAGATGTAATACATTAAGAAACAAATCTGTGACTCTGATATGCAAAACAGATGCACACAAAGACACATACATAAATACCCAAACACATCAGTCTCCTAATGACAACTGATGACAAGTAAATTGAACCTGAAAACACCATTTTCCTATTCACATCTTCTAAGTTCTAACTATGTTTACATTAGGGTTAAATAGAGAATTCTGGGCCATTGCCACCAAATACATTTGATATCACAATAATTCATAAAGTGGCATCCTCAATCAATCATCTGAAGAAAAGGACATATTTACTCACATACCACAGGTGATGAAATTGTAAAGCGCATGGTTGATGAATAGAAGTCATAATTTGGCCCAGGTGAAATTTGAGAAACATGACTTGGAAGAGGGAGGAAATATGGGTTAAGCTCTTTTGGATGAACTGCTCCCTGCCACAACAGTGAAAAATATTAGAATAAGAATTGTCAAGAGCATGAGATAAATATGGTCATGGTGAAAAGGTTGTTGTCAACACATGATGTGCACAAATGCCAGATTTATTTTCATGTGCCTACCTTCCCAACAGGCAATGGGAGAGTAACTGAACAAATTCTGAATTTTCTACCTTCCCTAGTAATAAGTACCAAGTGTTTATCACTGAAATCAACATCCTCAACAATCAAATCTTCGTCATCAATAAATACACTCTGCAGTAAAAAAAAAAACAGTGATTACTAAAAGAATAAGTTCGATCTTATCATTTATGAAAACCAGCTAAACAATATAGTACATTACTGAAAGAGTACTAACTGAGAGTAACAATCAAGACAGACAAAGAAAAATCATATGGACGTAAGGACATAACAATTGAATGCTAATGATCATACTTTAAAAAATCATCACAAGGAACAAGGGAGGCTTATAGAGCATTTAAAGGCATAGTTGACCCACTAACCTCCCATATTCTTGGACTGGAAGAAGCATCAACAGGACTACGAAGAAGATAATGATAATCAACTGATTGGCCCTCTTTGGTTGCATCTGTAAATAAATAAAGGTATCCTTGATGATGCTCAACTATACAGTGGGCTAGACCTTGACACTCCCAAACTAATGTCATGCCAGACAATGGATCAGCTGCATTTATCAGAAATACCTAAAACATGGTCACTATCATTATATCATCTCAATAAATTAATTTTAAAAGATCCTTAGTGTATAACAATGTGTTTTCCATAGATCACCTTTGAAGATGTAGTCGAGAATGTATTCACAGTCACAAATCGGAAATCCTTAGTATGTCTAATGTTAACATAAACATTTTCATCTGATTCTTCCAGAAGCAACACATCTTCATCAGTTGATCCGATCATGCTACAGTATATCCTGATGACAAGAGAAAAAAAAAATGCCAACTCCATTTTTTATAATTCCAACAGACAACAAACAAATTATAACAAAATGACATAAAAGAGAATTTCTATAATCCAACAGTCACACACCGGTATGGCCTCTTATTATTATCTGTAACAACATAGATCAATGCTTGCCCATCCTTGGCCCATGCCAAATTTGAAACACGTTCCGCCTGAGGTTTACTACATAACGAACCAGAATTCAAATTCCTTACAGACAACCTGAAGTAGTCATTATCCTTATCATACATAGTATACGCAAGAAACCGGTGATCTGGAGATACTTCTGATAACTCTTCATAAGCATAACCTGTAAATAATTGAGACTAAAATAAAATTAAAACTGTGTAATAAGTTCTTCATTTGGTTGGAACTTGGAAACTATTATAGGAAATGGAATTTAAAAATGCCATTCTATGCTAAAAAAGCATGTGCTAGTGAACTGAAAACTAGGCAAAGTGTCTTATAATGTTTTAGTTCCTTAACAAAAATGATTTTGCACCTCCAAATCTCTCGGCTTCCTGATTGTAATCAAGCAGCTTCTGCTCAATTCTCTTCCCGGACGTAAAATCAAATCCAGCTGAAGGATATTTATGAGAAATGAACTCCTCATTCAAGTTTGCTAATCTCCTACATAGTACTGCATACTGTTTTCCTTCTTCCACTCGTCGATAGTACAACCTGTGGCAACCAAAATCCACTTCAAAATAGTAAAAATAACAAAAAACAACACTAACATACTGTTGGCGTTATTTTCATTTTGGTCCTTTAAGTTTCAAGATTTTCATTTTGACACTTCATATATATATATTTTTGGAGAGAGTTTCAAATTATGACGTTTGTTCTTTATGATAACTCTTTATCATCAAACTAAGACACCAATCAGTTTTTAGTGTAGACGGAGATTGAATCTTAGATCTCTTATTTAACCATCAGAGACTTTACCAGTTGAGTTAACTGAAACCCACCACTTCATATTTGATTCTACAATTATATTGACTTTACAATCCATTTCTATTAGTAACCTCGTCCATTAAGTGAAGTCATCCACATAAGTTCATTTATGTTGCTATGTTCATTAAGGGTCCATTTGAGAACAACTTGTTTAGCTAAAATTGAAAACTTTTTATTGAAAGTACAGTAAATAAAGTTAACTGAATAATAAAATAAGTTGTCCAATATAAGCTATCCCAAGTATAAGTCAATACCTAAGACACATATAAGTCAATTTTGTTAGGGTCCATTTGTGATCGGCTTTTTTTGATAAAAATACTGTAGATAAAGATATAAATGAGTTGAAATAGTAATAGTAATAAAAAGTGCAAATAGCATAATAATTTGGCAAAAATAATTGAGCAAAAATAATCTTTGCCAAATGATACTAATAATATGACGGTTAAGTGCCACATAATTCCGTCTATTAAGACACATCATCCTTATAACACGAGGTGTCACCAGAATACTAACGGAAATGAAGACATATCAGCCAAGCAGAATTAAACATGAACGGTAAAAATGAAAATTTTGAAACGTAAATGGTAAAAATGAAAACTAACCCCAAAAGAAAGTAAAGAAACAGAAAAGACATGACATACCAAGGGCCCCAGCGGAGGGGAGGGGTGGAGAGGTCGAAGGCGAAGCGAGAGGCCATTTCGGATTGGAGTTTGGCTTGGAGGCGCTCTGTATCGGACATGACGGCCTCCGTGTACTTCTCTTCTTGCTCCATGTACACGTCCATGTGCCGCATCGCTACTTTGTCGCTCAGGTTCGACATCCAGCTGTACGGGTCTTCCCATGTCGAGTCGTGGAACGTGAAGCTCTGTGGTTTCCGTGGTGGCTTCGGGGGCGTCGGAGGGGCTGGTGGGGCTTGCGGCTTTTGGGGCTTGTAGTGAGCCCACCGGCGGAGGAGGCGGTGGCCGTGGTGCCGCATAGAGTTGGGTTGGGTGGAGTGAGTGGAGCTGAGGAGAGGGGTTTGGGAAAATGGCTTAAGGGTTTAACAGTCCATGAGAATCGACCAAAATATGGCCCATATAATTGCGAACTAGGGCCTGGCCCAGGCCCACCTCGTTTTTAATTTTTTTGTTTGTGTTGTTCTCTTGTAGGTAGACTGTCATAACATTTTATTTATTTTTTTTTTTTGGTGAGAGTAAAAACTAAAAACTGTCATACTCAATTGGTTAACACATTTTCCTAAATAGGAGGAAGGGACTAAGACTGAGATTGAGACTCACATGAGTATCTTGCTGGCTAGTTGTTGCATACACCTACTATGTAATACGCTTTAATTTTTTTTCATTTATATAGAGACATTTAAGTGGGTTTCAGTTAATTTAATTGATAAAGTTTCTGATGGTTAAATAAGAGATTCAGGGTTCAATTTCTGTCTACATTACCAATTGATGTCTTTGTTTGATAATAAAGAACTATGATTAAGAGCAAACACCATAAGTTGAAATTCTAAAAAATAAAAAATACAAAGACATTCAAGATTTAAATCTTTATATTTAATTATTAAATTATAAAAAACAGAATAGTGCTCATTAAATATTGATAATATGACAAAATTCAATCTTTTTATTACAAAATAAATAAATAGGATTTTAGAAACTTTAGTCTAACCGACCGTTACAAACATAACAAACTTGAGCTTGTTTAATGAGAAAATAAACTAAAATTTAATATGTATAATATTATTTAGTAATGAGTTCGAACTCGATTTGTGTTTGAATTAAAATTAAATGAACAAGCTTGACTTATAATACTAGGTTGGCTTCATTTATCACCCTAAATTTTCACTTGGCCAAAAGAGTAAAAGGCTATTTTTGTTGAAAGTGAGAGATCTACTAAAATTGTTATCCTACAATCAAGCCTTAAATGGGCATAGGGTCAAACTTGTTTCTTATCAACCCTATGTTGTTCATGAATAAATTTTATTTATTTGGGCGCGAAAGGCTTATCAAACCAGCCTGGAAACAAGGTTTTTAGCTCTAGTTTGTGGTCACCTTTTTTTTTTTTTTTTTTTTGAGAAGGTAGTTTGTGGTCACTTGTGATTGTGGGGTTTTTTTTCCCCGCACACTCGGCTCATTGTCCTCTTTGGGGAGCCAACTCGGCCACACATGTGTGACGAGTGGTACACCATTCCTTGCTCCAAGGGCTTATAAGGCATGCGTGGAGCGCTTTTCTAACCGATGTGGGACTAAGGGTGTTAAGCCTCAAAGAGATGAAAATCCCAAAGACCACACTCGGGGACGAGGACAAATCCTTGCGGACTTGGCTCCCCAAAGAGGACAATGAGCCGAGTGTGCGGGGAAAAAAACCCCCACAGTGATCTATAAATGTATGTTGAGGGAGGGATGTGGGACTTAGGACAAAGTATACTACTACGTATAATTTTTATATTTATTATAGAAAGTTGAGGAAATTTTTATCCTTTGGTTTTGTATAATTTCATTTTAAAAAATACTCCCAGTATCTTTTACTTTTTACATTCAAATCCATTCCTTTTTTAGCGGAAAACTAGTCCCTCAAAGAAGTGCATGATTTCCCATAAATCCTCCTCCTTCCAAAAGCTCTGCAATTTATCACTTATTTTAATGAGTCAAATAAAGTTGTTTAGCGAATCAAGCAACCATTTCAAAAGGAATTACGAAAAAAAGATCTGCTAATCCAACAAGAAGAAATTGCAATAATACAATAAAGGAAACATATTTAAATCAAACTTGTAGGATTAAAAAGAGAAAGCAATGAAAGATTCATGGAGGGGCTTTGGTTGGACCATCAACTAATATTATGCGGGTGTCTAGTTGGACAGAAAACAGCTTTTACACAAAAGCCAGCCAGCTGATTATTTGACTTTGAGCAGCTCCACTGGTCCCACCACATCACACCATAACAAGCAATTTCTAAATTTATTTGAAAAAAAACAAAAACAAAAACAAAGACAAAAGAAAAATTAAATAAAAATTAAGGGGCGTTTAGATAGTGTTTATTTTGTTAAAATTGAAAAATTATTGTTAAAAGTATTATACATAAAAATAAAAGTTAGTTGAAATAGTATAGTAAAACTTATAAATAGTGTCAAAAAGTACAGTAAAGCCTATAAATAGTAGTAAAAAATAAACTAAATGGTGAAATGATTTTAATTTTTTATTTCAATTCTCATGCACACTAAGTTTTAAATAATATATTTTTAATTTTTAAATAACATTACACATATTTTTACGTACTTATTTACCTATATATATTTTTTTAAATGAAAAGAAAAGAAAAGGAGAAAAAATTACTAAAACAAAGTAACCAAACGTACTAGAATCAATTACATACAAATTGGGTTTTTGTAGAAGTCAAATGTCCTTTCTCCCCATTTTTAAGCGAGCTTAATGTATAGGATTGGAGAGAAGGAGAGACTGAGAGAGAGTCAAAGTAAAGTAATATCCAGAGGCAGAGGCAGAGTGGGGTTGTCAGTAGCACTGGTATCTCTTGGATTTACTTCTAACTAATAAGAAAGTAATAAATGTGCATTTGATGTGGAAAGTTCGCTACTTTGTTTGCTTTTTAATTGCTCCTATATGTTTCAAGGGTTAGGTCTTTGAGCTCCTTCATTTCAGCTGCTTCGTTGGGAGTATTTTACACACACACAGAGGAAGGTTTCGTTTTCTGAGGAAACCCTTTTCCTTTTTAACATTGTTTTATTCAGTGGCTGTCTTGTGGGGTTGTGAGCTTCTAGTGAAATTTTTGGGATCTGGGTTCCAGGATTTGAGCCCTTTTAGTCTATCGATCTTTCTTGGGTTTTCTTCCAATTTGTTGTCTTTGTTGTCTATATGTGCGAATGTGACCCTTCTCTCATTGCATTTCTGTTGTGGGTTTTCACTTCTCAGCCCAAAATTGTCCACTGAGGTCCTAATTTGTGTTTGGACTCTCAAAATTTTCAAATTTACTTTTTGTCCAAAATTGGATCTTTGAGTTGTTTGGGGTTTCTTTGATCTGAATTGCTTTCATGCATCTGTCTGTATGGAAACCCATTACACACTGCGCCGCTCTTATTTTAGACAAGAAGAGCGGAAGAAGAAAAGATGGGTCTGAACATTCAGGTGTTGAAACCAAGAAGAAATCATCGATTCTCAGGAAATTGCAAGAGAACAAGCTTAGGGAAGCTCTTGAAGAAGCTTCTGAAGATGGGTCTCTCTTCAAATCCAAAGACATGGAGTCTGAGACCAACCAAGAGGAGAGCTTGGGGAGGTCTCGTTCGCTTGCCAGGCTCCACGCCCAGCGTGAATTCCTCAGAGCCACTGCACTCGCTGCAGAGCGTACTTTTGAGTCTGAAGAATCTATTCCTGACCTCAGTGAGTCTTTCTCAAAGTTCCTCACTATGTATCCCAAGTACCTGTCCTCGGAGAAGATCGATCAGCTAAGGTCAGAGGAGTACTCTCACTTGTCCCCAAAGGTATGCCTTGATTACTGTGGGTTTGGCTTGTTTTCTTATCTTCAATCTCTGCATTATTGGGAGTCTTCTACGTTTAGTTTATCTGAAATTACTGCAAATTTGAGCAATCATGCATTATATGGTGGTGCGGAGAGAGGGACTGTTGAGCATGATATAAAGGCTAGGATTATGGATTATTTGAACATTCCTGAGCATGAGTATGGCCTTGTTTTTACTGTGAGTAGAGGGTCTGCTTATAAATTGTTGGCTGAGTCATACCCTTTTCATACGAACAAAAAATTGTTGACAATGTTTGATTATGAGAGTCAGTCTGTGAATTGGATGGGTCAGAGTGCTAGAGAGAAAGGGGCTAAAGTGCATAGTGCATGGTTCAAATGGCCAACCTTGAAATTGTGCTCCACTGATTTGAGGAAGCAAATTTCTAGTAAGAAGAGGAGAAAGAAGGATTCTGCGGTGGGTCTTTTTGTGTTTCCAGTTCAGTCTAGAGTTACTGGGGCAAAGTATTCGTATCAATGGATGGCACTAGCACAACAGAATAATTGGCATGTCTTACTAGATGCTGGGTCATTGGGTCCCAAAGATATGGATTCACTTGGATTGTCCCTATTCCGACCGGATTTTATTATCACATCATTTTACAGGGTTTTTGGGTTTGACCCGACTGGTTTTGGATGCCTTCTGATCAAGAAATCAGTAATGGCAAGCCTTCAAAGTCAATCTGGGTGTACTGGGGTTGGAATGGTGAAGATTACCCCTGAATTTCCTCTGTATCTGAGTGATTCTATGGATGCTTTGGAAAGACTGGCTGGAATAGAAGATGATGAAGTTGTAGAGAATGGTGAGAAGACGTCTGAAACTCGCCAGGGAACACAGCTGCCTGCCTTTTCTGGTGCATATACATCTGCCCAGGTGAGGGATGTGTTTGAGGCTGAGATGGATCATGATAACAGCTCTGACAGAGATGGGACAAGCACAATATTTGAAGAAACCGAGAGTATTTCAGTTGGGGAGGTGATGAAGAGCCCAGTTTTCAGTGAAGATGAGTCATCAGACAACTCATACTGGATTGATTTGGGTCAGAGTCCCCTGAAGTCTGACAATGCAAGCCAACTAAACAAACAGAAAGTGGCCTCTCCCTTACCGCCTTTTTGGTTTAGAGGCTGGAAGAACCACAAGAGACAATCGCCAAAGCTTTCTTCCAAGATATATGGCAGCCCATTATATGATGACAAGGAGGTCAACCTTGGGCCTCATGATGATGGCCATATGCTATCATTTGATGCTGCTGTCATGTCAGTTTCCCAGGAACTAGACCATGTCAAGGAGATCCCTGAAGAAGAACAATTTGCAGAGACATACTCCACTTCACAAAATGGTGGAGAATGTTTTGATCGTGTTCATGTTCACGAGATCCAAGAAGAGCCTGCAACTAGCAAACCTGTTCCTACTGGGTCTATGTCCAAGTCTGTGGTGAATGGATCCCATGTCAACAGATCAACTTCTGCCTGTCTGCATCACAGCCAAGAGAATGGATCAGCCTCTGAAATTTGCCGGGAGGTGAAAGAGAGTGCCATAAGAAGGGAAACTGAAGGTGAATATAGATTGTTGGGGAGAAGGGAAGGGAATAGATATGCTGGTGATAGATTTTTGGGCTTGGAAGAGAGTGAACCGTCAAGCCGGGAAAGGAGGGTATCCTTCAGCATGGAAGACGATCATAAAGAGCGATTGGAGCCTAGAGAAATATCTATAAATAGTCTGGATGATGAAGAGCAAAGCAGTGATGGCGAGTATGCTGATGGCCAAGACTGGGACAGGAGGGAAACTGAGATAATATGCCGGCATCTTGATCACATTAATATGTTGGGTCTCAATAAAACCACTCTTAGGCTGCGGTTTTTGATCAATTGGCTTGTGACCTCATTACTGCAACTAAGATTTCCTAGTACAGAAGGGGATGATGCCACAAATCTCGTTCACATCTATGGCCCAAAAATTAAATATGAAAGAGGTGCAGCTGTGGCTTTTAATGTGAGAGACAGAAACCGGGGGCTAATCAGTCCAGAAGTTGTTCAGAAGCTGGCTGAAAGAGATGGTATCTCCCTTGGCATTGGCTTCCTTAGTCACATAAGGATTTTAGATAGCCCAAGACAACATCGTGGTGCTTTGAATTTTGAAGATACGACCCTGTCCAGGCCAATGGAAAATGGCCGACATGATGGTGGAAAAAGTGGGTTCATACGAGTTGAGGTTGTTACTGCTTCTCTCAGCTTTCTTACAAACTTTGAGGATGTTTACAAGCTGTGGGCTTTTGTGGCAAAGTTTCTTAATCCAGCATTCATTCGAGAGGGTGGGCTTCCAACAGTAGAAGAAGGTTCTGAGACATAGGTCATACTTGACAATCACTCTCTTCAAGTATGGATTTAGTTGCATGCTTTTGGTATTGAAAGTTCTTCAGAGGAATCTCCCTCAGTCACTGAAAGATTGTGAAGCCTAAGAAAGGTTGGAGAACCTCAGCAAGGATAGGAAGGAAGGTATTTATTTCTGAGTGGCCAGATACCTGAGCCTTTTGCTCTTTCTTAGCACACAATGCATGTGGGTGAATTTGTTTATTCATGTTTGTTATTGCTCGGAGTTATCTTCTTTCAAGTTCAGGTTCTTGTAGAGTTGGCTCTAGAAATTTACATCTTCTCAGGAAGTCTTGGTGAGCTCAGCTGAAATTTCTGGACACAGTTTCACCATCGTATAACTTTTTGCTTGTGCTCTATACAAAATTAGATTTCTTGCTTCTGTAAAGAATTAGCTTATTCTGCCTACTGCAGTTTATAATACTATCAATGTCATGCTTATTTTAGACTTCAAGAACTCCTACATGTAATCAGAGTGAAAGTTGCTACCATCCTCCATTTTGTAGTCCTTAACTACCAACCAGCCACAGAGCAAGGACCTTCATTCCTCACAGAACCTCTTTTTTTTTTTTTTTCCAAATTGACTTTGTTGAAAATTTCTGTCTGGATCAGTTGCTTGTCTTAATTGATTTCAGGTCAAAGGCATTATTAGTAAAGTAAATGTCGTTTTCTTGACTTGGAGTATGAAATTTTATGTTACTGATGAAGTTCAATTCGACTTGGATTAATCTTTTTCCTTTGTTGGAGCGTGTATATATATATATATATATATATTAAAAAAGAAAAAGAAAAAGGGTACAATTTGCTTTGACCAGGCATAGTCTACGGCTCTACCACCAAGAAAGATATATTTGATATAAACAGGAAGTAGATATTCTTTGCATAATTTGAAGGGCATGATCAAACTAGAAAAAGTAAAAGTAACCAAAAGAAAAGGAAAAAGAAAAAAAAGAAAAGAAAAAGAAAGTAAAAGTAACGAAAGATCGGCTAATTTAAATGTATGGGATCTCTTTTCTCGTTGTAATTATCATAATTGGGCCATACCCATTGAGGTTTTGTTCCCATGGAAATATAATGGTGAAGGTAGAATCATTCCGTTTCTCTTTCCTTTTGATATGTGGAATCAGTGTTCTAGGAAGCTTGAGAATCTCTTTTTTGTGTAGTTGGTAGGTGAAAGTTCAAATATGTGTATAAACACCCTTGAACGTTTAGACTCTCAAATTACAACTTAATCAATTCAAGCATTATGTCAAACAACTAGTGTGCGGAAAATTATCATAAGCTATAATATGAAATTGGAAAAACTATCTAAACCAAATTAAAATCACAATCTACAGTAGATAATAAAAGACAAAGATAAAAGGGAAGGAAGATGCAAACACAAAGACAACATGCGATGTGTTATCGAAGAGGAAACCGAAACTATCAGCGTAAAACCTCTCCGCCGTCCTCTAAGCGGTAAACAATCCACTAGAAAATATAGTTGGGATACATGGACAACAATAGACCCTCCAAGCCTAATCTACCTAGTGCACCTAAGCCCTCCAAGCTTCTTGCTCCAACGATGTTGCGCCGAACCTTTTTTTTTTTCTAACTTCTCGGATTCCGCTACTAGACCGTAGCATCAACCAATGAAGATTGGTTCCTTCCTAACTACTTCCCAGAAATCCAAACAGCCCTCTCACAGTGATGAATATGGTGAGAACAAGGTTTGGTAAAATGTCTCTCAAGGATTTGACAATGGAGAGGAAGAGAGTTGAGGAATTTGAAGAGACTCTAATGTATAGATTGTGGGTGAATCAATCTTATTTTTCTTTAGGGTTTCTCTCTCAAAATTCTCTTTGGAAGCTCTCTTACATTTGTGGGTAAAAGGGGTATTTATACTAGAGTGAGAGAGGAATGTGAAATGTCAGGTTTTACAAAACAGGGGTGGCTCGCGGCTTGACCTCGTGACTTGACTAAGTCGCGAGATCCAGTCGCGAGATAACCGTATGGCCAGTTGTCCTGTTTTGTCCTGTAGTGCTCCAGCTAGCATGACTGTTCACCTTCCGGCATGCTTGGCACGTGTGCTGCGTCTGGCGGCTTGCAACCGCGAGTCACCCGCGAGGCCAAGCTGCAAGTCTCTGTTTTCTTGCACACTCTTGAGCAAACTTCACTCTATCTCACTCACTACCCATACAACAAACCCACCTAAATACAGGGTTACTAAATGCTGAAATACAAGCAAATTTGGCACGGAATAAAACCAATAAAATGGTTGATTAAATTCAACCTTACAGTAGGGTATGGTCATTGCATTGCTTCATTACTAATTCTAGAACTTGTGAGAAATGACCATACAAACCCTGTTTTTCCTAAAAATCAAGCATAACAGGCCATCTCATACCTGTAACATGACCTAATTAGAGCATCTCCAATGGTATAGCTAAACCCAAAATTCTCTCTATGATAGAGAATGAAACCATAATTCATTACTCCTACAGTCTCTCTATATCTCAAAAAAATTTTTGCTCATGAATAGTAACTCATCAAGTTTGATGAGTTACTGTAGATTAGGAAAAGAATTTATCACAATAAAAAATTCCAAAGCTAACTTTTTTGTGCCAGCATGAATAAAGGAAGAATTAAAAAAATATTAAAGAAATAATGAAGAAATAATATTTTAATGGAATAGAGAAAATATAAAGAATATATTAGAAAGTGTATTTTATAAAGTGGGTAGATAAAAAGTAAAAGTCATTGTTCACTCACCAAATAGTACAAAAATTTGATGAAGTTGCTGGAGATGCTCTTAGAGATGGATGAGACAGGCTTGAGGGTCTCCATATAGAACATTATTCTTGGGGTGATAGATTTCAACAAAAATTTCAAGACAGAATCAAGACTATTATAAGATTAAGATATATACAATAATGGAAATATAATGGGATCAACATGCTTATGGAAGTCAATAGGTCATTATCATAAGATAAGATTAAAAGATAAGGACACTTCCCACTTCAAGATAGATTGTTTTGAATTTTCATTTATTACCTATATAGGCACTAGGAAACTTTACAGATAGCAAACTATGACCTCAAATTATTAATACCTCCGTTTCAGTTTGTTTGTCATCTATTTCATTTTGGGATGTCCCAAAATATTGTCCTATTTCTAAAAATAAAAATTATTAGTTTACTAATGTTCCTATTATACCCCTACTTTATTTTCAAAACTATTTGAAAAGAAAACTAACTAATATTTTAAAAAAATCAATTTAATTGGGACACCTTTTTAGTTGCCTCATTAAGAATAACTCTTTTTAAAAAAGCTGATAAATTTATTTAAGGGTAGTTTTGTAAACTTATATATTTTTATAAGGCAAATAAGATAATAAATGATGTTCTTTTAAAAAGTTTGACTTTTCAAACAGGATAAACAAATTGGGACGGAGGGAGTATTAATTTTTTTTTAAATCATCATTAAAGTCTACTTCGTGCACATACTATAGAAACTAGAAAGCCATTCATGTCTTTGATATCGTTGCTTGCTTTGTCCAAAACTAGCCACAACTTCACAACCCCACTCAATGATACCTGAGAACTACAAATATTTTTTATCTTTTTATTTCTCCAAATATTTCATCATGTTGTGGGTTTCAGTTAACTCAACTAATAAAATCTCTGATAGTTGAATAAAAGATTTGGGGTTCAATCCCCGCCTATACTAAAAACTGATTGATGTCTTGGTTGATGATAAAAAACATAATTATTAAAAGCGGATGTCATAGGTTGAAACTTTATCAAAAAAAAAAAAAAATCATTATATTATTTTTGGTTCAGTTTGCCTTTTGTTTGGATATAATGGTTGGATTTCTTTTTACATAATCTTGGAAATAAAGTGACTCGCTCTAACTAGCTTTTGTTTCCTAATTATTGCAAGATCTTGGAAGCTACATTTGGTGGCTACATGCTACAAAAGGTTAGGCTACTCAATTAGAGTAAGCTGTGTTTTTTGGGTGGAAAAGAGAGTAGGGTGGAAAACTTGCACCATAGATGGCAAAAGCATGATAGCTCTATTGGGGTCGAAATTTCAAGTACAAGACTTAGTACACATGAGTTAGACTCATGCAAAAGATTCAAAAGAAATCGACTCTTACCCTCCAAACCACACTTCCTCAAAAGAACTCTTGTGCTTTTGCTGTCTATGGCCCACAAGGAGTTGGGCTTAATTGAATCGGGAATGTAGAAACTGTGTCATGAAACGACCATAAACAATGGGGAATTTAAAAAAAAAGAAAACAAAAGACACCAAAACACATATAAAAAAACCTAAATTAGAGTTATAAGAAAGAACTAAAATCCACTGAGAGAGAGAGAGAGAGAGCTCATATTTCTTGTGTGAAAAAATATGGATTGAATAGGAGAAATGATATTGAATAAATTCAAAACAAGATGGGGAGAAGAAGAGTCCAAAATCCAAATATAAACAAGAGGAAATTTAGGATAAAAAAATTGAAACAGTAAAGTAGAGAAGGAGGAAGGGGAAAGGTTGGAGGAAATACAATAGTAGGAATGAACTAATATGGAGAATAAATTTTTATTTTACTTTTTATGATGGAAAGAAAATGATGATATGACTACTTATGTAGCTTAACAGAAACGTAATAACAATAAATATTATAATGTTTTAAAAATGATGAAACAAAAATGATGATTTGGTTGTTGATATGACTCAACAAAAATATATCAACAATTAATGTTATGTTTCAACTTTTAAATATTACAGAGATGAACCAAGTTAGGCCAGATTATCCACACCCCCAATAAAGTGGGCTGCTAGACCATATGAACATGAATAAAGAATACAGAATCCATTACTCTTGGGTAATGATTCTTGGTTAATTGCAATTGATAGATAGTTTCTATTTTAAAATTTGATTTATGAAAAGATACATATTCCCTATTGCTACTATTGTTTGGGATCAACAAATTTTGGTGGAAGGAAATCCAGGATTTCATCTCCATTATAAGAAATGCAACCTATAATGTCGAATCATTGCATTACAAATACCATTTTTCTTCCACCACATTAGTTGTTGTAGGAGTTGGCTCATAGTTTGTTATTGGGCCACTAAATTGGAGGCCTTATTAGCATAGTAGAGTGGAGTAGAGTGTAACGAGCGAAATGGAATGGAGTGAAACCTATTTGAGAAATTTGTATTGGGTATGATTATTATATATAAACACTGTTGTAATCCTATCTTCTCATATATTGGATTATTTAGCTGCTTGCTATTGTGGATGTATATACATTGCCGAACTACATAAATTATTTGTGTTGATTTTTCTTATGCATCTCTTCTTTATTCTTTGTGTTAACAGATTATTTCACACCAATTGTTAAATTAAGCAATATTGGACTTTTTCGTTTAGATCATAAATTGTATTTCACGAACTTATGCAACCCATTTTGCAGCTTCCCCACACCCCAAATCTGAAATATGTCAAAAAAACATATGTTGAATGCCCCATTCTATCTTCTCAATAGATAGGCACAAAGTTCCAACAATGTTACAATTGGGTAGAGACTAGAGAGGGAGAAGTTTAGAGGAAAATTTGTATTAGAGTATACATATAACTTTAGTATTGATTATTTTGTCTATCTTATAAGGACTCATCTCTTTGAAGTCCAACTAGGAGTCGATTTGAATTGAGGAGACCCACACATGGAATCATGCAGTTTCTTGAACAGAGGTGCGTGATCCTTGCCCCACCAACCCACAATTTCCAATTTTGGGCATAAATCCTGAAATTCTAGCATTCCATCAATGTCATTATGTCCATTACGCTATGCCTCCAATAAATGGAGGAAAACAACGAAAGGTGGCTAGAAATCACCTCTATATAAACATTACTACGCACAATTTAAGGTATGAAAGATAAACCTTGAAAGTTGAAATACTATTTTACTTAATAAAAATTGGGTTTTAGTGAGTTTTGATTTAAACATCTGAAAAACTTAATCAGGCACCACATCGGTGCCCTTTGATACAATGATCTTCTTTTGTAGGTCTTCCAAGCATCTATTTGAATGAGTGACCCACTAAAATTTTTGCATTATCGTACATTCATACCTAATTCTTCATCGATACTTTGAAATTTTTGCATCATCATGTCTAATTCTTCATGTATATTCTCACAAATAAGAGTGTAAGGACTCAATTTGTAATGAATCCAAACTGATATTAGGTTCGTAAATTAAAGGCCCAAACAATAAAATTTGTAGAGAGTGGGCTGAAAGGCTAGGTCTCGGTCACTGGACGGTGGTTAGTCATAGTGTTCATAATGGACGCACAGAGGTGAACTAAGTTTTTCCATGGACCTTGTCCATTGAGCTTGATGTTCTTATTATTCCTCTCTTCTTTTTGGGTACCATTCCTCCAGCCCCCTTTTGGCGCATAAGCACTTACATTATATAGCCCTTCTCAGTTGATCCTGACCTTCCATCTGTTGATCAGGCAGGTGACTACTCGAGTACCCGTCCCATCAGCCGCCTCCCTCCACTTTCTGTTAGTTGCAATAACCGAAACCACACTGTTCAGGAGTCTTTTCCATCAATGTGGCTTAGGCGTTTGATGGCGCATTCAATGCGGAGGTGACGTATTTTCCTTAAACCATTCCTACACCGCACCCCCGTGTAAGTCCCATTCCACTCGCCTTTCCTTCTAGGAGCACTTTGGAGGCTGCCTTTGATGACGTGCTGTTATTCCCTTTTAGTCCTCGAGATGCCGAGGATAGGGTCATCCTCGGCTGCATCTCTAGGCCATTTGGACTTTCGCTATTTGTCCTCGGCAACTACTCTTTTCGGCGCGGGCCTTGGACCCTAATAGTAAGTGGGCCGGTCCACAAAATCTCTGGCCCCACAATAGCCCCTCAAAATCCTGTTGTCCGGATCCTCAGACGGAGAGGAGGGTTTTGATGACATCAAGCCTCTGTCATAGCTTGTCAATCCTTGTCATCTATTAGTTCCAGAGACTCTTCGTCTGTCCGAGACACGTTTTTGGGGCCTTGGAAGGTGAAACGTGCCTTCATTAAATGCAGGCGGCGCTGTGCTTCCCACATTCAACGGCGCGATGGTGATCTAACGGTGGAGATTCCTTTACCTTAATGGGCGGGAAAATTCGTGCAGTTACTTTCGATGGGAGGTATAAATAATTTTTGGAACTGATTTGTCTCTTCACTTTTGCACTTAAGAGTTCTAGTGCATATATCCTGGGTTCAGTCAAACTTTCATCCAAATTCAAGTCTATCTCCAGCACAAAAAACCTGTCCGAGGAACCTTTCCTCTTTTCTGTAAGTTCTCTGCCTTCAATAACTCGTACTTTTTCTTTTCTGGGTTTATTTTTCTCTTGTTCCTCTCCTTTTCCCGTCACCCCCTAAGTTTGTTTAGTAGTTCCTAGAGATGGTTAAATTGAAAAAGTTGGTTGAGATCAAAGAGGCAATGGAAAATTTCATCGCGGACTATAGGATTCCCCCCAACGTAAGCTTGAGGCACTGCAAGGAGGGGGAGTGGCATTTTGAGAGAAGGACGGGCGAGGTGGTAATTTCCCTTCTCACCTTCGTAGAGGGGGGGTATGAGAATCCCCATGGGGCCGGTAATGAGGAGTTACCTTAGGCATTTCCGATTAGCTCCCACCCAGTGCGCTGCCAATATGTTTAGGATTTTGGGCTGTGTGGATGCCTTAAACGAAAAAATGGGGCTAAGACTAACCCATCATGACGTAAATTGGTGCTACAATCTCCAAAATTTGAGGGGCAAATCCTACTACATGAAGACGAGAGACGATAGGGTTCGGCTAATCCAATGCCTCCCCGAATCCAACAAAGGGTTGAACAAGGATTATCTTATTGTATCTGGGGAATAGCACGATAGCCTTCCTTGCCCAATGGTGGAGGGAGAACCAAGTGGGGCGTAGAGAGTAGGAAGGTGCCAATCCTTTGCGTCGTCTTAATTTAGTGTGGTTCGGTTGCTAACCATATACATGCTCCTTTTTTTTTTGCAGATACACACGCCTTTCACCGACATTTTCATCTGGTCAACCGGGTGGATTTGGAGACTGTTTTTCAAGCGGCTATTTTTGTAAATGACGAGGCTGGTCAAGTCAGAGCCGCTCACAAAATCTTAGGGTATGATTCCATCCAGAAGTCATTTGTCGACCCAAAGCACATGATTAGCGCTAACCATCCTCGGCTTCCGAAAATCACTGTAGTCGAGCACGGGTTTTTGATATCCGAAGGATCTCCTGTCCCGGAGGGCATCCCGTTGGTGGGCTCTTCCTCATCTCACCAAGCAGCGGAGGACGAAGGTGATTTAGGTTTGTCCGAAAAGGGATTTGGAGTATTTGATTAAGCTGACCCATCCGAGGATCCTTCTGGTGATTTGGGTGACCCTGACTTGTCCGAAGAGGAGCTGTTGTCAGCTGGAACATCCTCTCGAGCCGAGATAGGTCTTAAGAGAAAACCCCCGACCAGCTTATTCGACCTCATTGAGGGTCAGCCGGGGAAGGGTGCACAGGGAAAGTCGCAATCCAGTGTTCCAACTCCCCCACCCCAGCCTCAGCTTGTGCAGACTAGGTCTTCCTCTTCCAAGTCGCAGCCACAATATCCCCGCCAGAAACTTCCTGCTCCTCCTCAATTAGCTCTGCTTCCTGGGCCTGAGCCCACTGACCCAAAGAGAAAGAGGAGTCCCAAGGGTAAGGAACTAATGGATATCGGGAAATCCCAATCCTCTCAGGAAGGGGACGAAGCCCCGCGAGCTCGAAAACAGTTAAAGATCGGGCATCAAAGCCAGGGGAAAGGGATCGATGCCCAATTCGCGCCGAGTGCTTGGCTTCTCGCCCCAATGCTCCACAGGGAGCCATTGTTGGAAGACGCATCCATGAGGAACCTTGGAGATGGCGAAGGCGGTTATGTGGTCGACGCGTTAGGGAGGACCCTACTGCTTCCTACTGATATGGAAGAGTTGAAGAATATGAAGATGCAGGAGGTTTTCCTTAGTGCGAAGAGGTACTTGGGTATGGTAAGGCTCCTAAGACTTATAACTCTGTCGATTCTTACTCCTAGATTCTCGTTCATAATATTTTTGTTTCAATTGGCAGGCTATTCAGGCTACCTATAGGATGGAGGAAGAAGTTAAGGGGCAGAGTAAGACCGCCGAGCTTGAGCGCAATAAACGTATAGATGCTGCGCGGACCCTCAAAACTTTCGAGACTGACCTCACGAAGGCCAGGGAGGACTTAATAGAGGCTGCCAGAGCCAGGGATAGTGCCAAGGCAGGTTTGTCTGGTGCCCAAAAACAGGCCGTGGAACAGACGAAGCGTCTACTTGCTGTCGAGGAGCAATTGCAGATTGTTAAGGAGCAGATCAGTGATTTAAAGAAGAAACTGATCGAGGCAGACAATACTAAGGGCGTGGCGGAATTTGCCAGGGATGAAGCCGTGAGGGCCAAGGTGGAGGCTGAGTTTGCCAGGACTGAGGCCGAAACCGCTAGGGACAAGGCCGAGGAGGAGGGCTACGAGGCGGGGGTGGCTGAAACCCAAGCCCACCTTAAAACTCAAATCCTTGGTGTATGCAGGCTATACTGCTCCCAGGTTTGGAACGAGGCCCTCAAACGAGTTGGGGTGGAGGCTTCGTCCGATTTGTGGAAGACGGAGAGCATATTTTATCCTTTCGCCATTCGTGAGACCGCCTCCGCTAGCTCCGAGGCTGTGAGCGTTCCAAAGGAGGCTGAGGCTGCTCAGTCAGAAGCTGCTCAGATCGTCGTCATTCCTGGCGAGTCGACTGAGGGAGGAGAGCCTTATGATGCGACAGAAGCACCTGGAGGTCTGAATCTTGAGATGCCTCAAGAGGCTGCCGAGTCTACGGTCAGCGCTCAGATCTCTGGTGTCGAGGAGCCAACCATCTTTGTTCAGCCCCTTCAGGCCATTCCCTTTACTGATGTCCCCAAGAGCACCGAGACTGATCCTGCTTAGCCTTCCCAAGAAGGGGATGTCTCCTAGGGCCCCGAGGCTAATCCCTCTCGGCCTTCCCAGGATGTGGCCAAAACGAAATCGAAGAAGTAGAAACCCTGGCCAACTTTTGTATTTGTTTCTAGTTTAATTGTTAACTAGTTTCCCTTTTGTTTTGGGGACTTTAGAGTTTGCTTGCAGTTGAACTCTTTGACCACTTATATGAAATTCTTTTCTTCATTTTTCCTTTAAATTACATGTTAGTTTTCCTTGCCGATATTTACTATTGTTGCGAATCTCATGGTTTTTGATCTAGTTATCTTAACATGTATGGATAGTTGTGCACATGATATACTTGGGATCATATCTCAGAGTTTGAATTTGTACCTAAACATACTTCTGAGGGACTAAAGGCATCATCCAAGGTGCCGTGCATATTTTTGGGCCGTGTTTGGTACTTAGATTTTCTTGGAGTATCTAGTTTCCCCATAGGCTTGAGTCCGAGGACCATGCAAGACCTTGGTTCTATTCGAACTTAGATTCTCTTTAAGTAGTTGGTTTCCCCATAGGTTTGAGTCCGAGAACCATGCAATACCTTGGTTCTGTCCAAAACTTAGATTCTCTTTAAGTAGTTGGTTTCTCCATAAGTTTGAGTCCAAGAACCATGCAATACCTTGATTCTGTCCAAAACTTAGATTCTCTTTAAGTAGTTGGTTTCCCCATAGGCTTGAGTTTGAGGACCATGCAATACCTTGGTTCTGTCCAAAACTTAGATTCTCTTTAAGTAATTGGTTTCCCTATAGGCTTGAGTTCGAGGACCATGCAATACCTTGATTCTGTCCAAAACTTAGATTCTCTTTAAGTAGTTGGTTTCCCCATAGGTTTGAGTCCGAGGACCATGCAATACCTTGGTTTTGTCCAAAACTTAGATTCTCTTTAAGTAGTTGGTTTCCCTATAGGCTTGAATCCGAGAACCATGCAATACCTTGGTTCTGTCCAAAACTTAGATTCTCTTTAAGTAGTTGGTTTCCTCATAAGTTTGAGTCCGAAGACCATTAAATACCTTGGTTCTGTCCAAAACTTAGATTCTCTTTAAGTAGTTTCGAGGATTAGTCCCTCGACCAAAGGGTGGGGCGTTGACATGACGTTGGAAGCCCCAAGAATTGCCCGTGCCACTAGTGCTTCGAAACGTAGCCCCTAGTGGAACTTTATATTAGGACAACAATAACATGTTGCTGGAATTGACGGAGGGGCTTTCTCAGGCCCTTGTTTGACAGGAGCTCGATCCACCGCCTGTGCCAATGCACAAGCCTTTCCCACAAACGGCACCAATTGTAAGGACTCAATTTGTAACGAATCCAAACTGATATTGGGTTCGTACATTAAAGGCCCAAACAATAAAATTTGTAGAGAGTGGGCTGAAAGGCTAGGCCTCGGTCACCGGACGGTGGTTAGTCATGGTGTTCATAATGGACGCACAGAGGTGAACTAAGTTTTTCCATGGACCTTGTCCATTGAGCTTGATGTTCTTATTATTCCTCTTTTCTTTTTAGGTACCATTCCTCCGACCCCCTTTTGGCACATAAGCCCTTACATTATATAGCCCTTCTCAGTTGATCCTGACCTTCCATCTGTTGATCAGGCAGGTGACTACTCGAGTACCCGTCCCATCAGTCGCCTCCCTCCACTTTCTGTTAGTTGCAATAACCGAAACCACATTGTTCAGGAATCTTTTCCCATCAATGTGGCTTGGGCGTTTGATGGCGCATTCAATGCGGAGGTGACGTCTTTTCCTTGAATCATTCCCACACCGCATCCCCATGCGAGTCCCATTCCACTCGCCTTTCCTTTTGGGAGCACTTTGGAGGCTGCTTTTGATGACGTGCCATTATTCCCTTTTAGTTCTCGGGATGCCGAGGACAGGGTCATCCTCGGCTGCATCTCTAGGCCATTTGGACTTTCGCTACTTGTCCTCGGCAACTACTCTCCTCGGTACGAGCCTTGGGTCCTAATAGTAAGTGGGCCGGTCCACAAATTCTCTGGCCCCACAAAGAGGATTGACATATTTGGTTTAAAAATTTTAAAAACCTAATAGCGTAATTGCATTTAGGAAAAAAAAAAAAAAAAAAAAAAGGTATGCTTCAAAAAGATGCATATAACTTATTTGAAAAATGAATTCTTTTTTTAACGAATGCAGGCAATGGTTAAGATGCACTTAACGCTTTATTAAATAATATTTTTATATATTTTTCATAAAATAAACTGTACACATATATCCAAAAAAAAACATACATAAGTATAATGAATTTATGTATGTAAGTTAATGAATCATTATCATATGTATTTTAAAAGTGCATACTATAGCTCATAATTGAATATTTATTAATTTTTAACTAAAGGAACTCGCTCATAATTGAGTATTTATTAATTTTTAACTAAGGAAACTCGCTCATTAGTGGGACTTCTAAAAATAAGCCAACTTATAAACTTGAAAATTCGGGGTCCTAATAACAATATTCGGATGAACTTAGGCTTGAAGAGAAATCTTTTGCTTCAATTCAGTTCGGAACTTTTAGGGGCAGTTTTACTTTATTTTCGAATATGCATGTCATTGTCAGCATACCATGAAAGGAAAATGGGAAAGTGAAGAGGTGCCAATTTGGTAGATGAGAGTGATGATTGAGAGGGGAGTACAACTTCTAGTAGCTTAAGAACTACTTTGTCATGGCTTTCTCTGGTTGATGATATGTGTGTGTTATCCTTGATGTGTTCTGCTAATCTGATCATTGTATGTATCTTATGTTCAGCCTCACCTTTTACTTTTATAGAGATCCCTATGGACCTTGGACCCCTCTTTTTTACCCTTTAGTTTCTCTTTTGCTCCAGCAACCAAGCTCAGTGTGAATAAAGAAGAACCGCCTCTCCTTTTTCTTGCTCCTGTTTTCCCCGCTCTTCTTTCTTAAACTGTGCAAGCTTATCCTCTGGTTCCCTCGGTATTGGAGTCACTTTTGAGTCTTTTGACCTTCCTCTTCTGTCTCGTTTTGAAAGGAAGCAACCAATCTTGCTGCTGGAGTTTAGGTTTAAACAGAAGTAGATACTATATTGGGTTCCTTTCTTTTCTTTTGGGTAGACATGTGAGAGCACCAAGTGCGGTTGATTATGCTTAGCTATTATAGCTAGACTATCAAAGGGATTGGGCTGCTCTAATCATATTTTTATTGGATTAAATATGTTGGGCTCAGTTAACTGTCTTAGGCCCAGCCCAATTTGTCCTTTATTTATTGGACCTCAAATGTAACAAATGATAGTAGGAATAAGGTTTGGTCGATTAAATGCCTGTTAAAGGCACCGACACCATTTGGATAAAATATCTTATTTATTTTTATTGCAGCTAGGCATAACATTTTTGGTTCTGGTTATTTTTTTGTACTTTCTCTGTGGTTGAGTAAATCATTATATATCGATATTAATTCATCCAAACAAAGAAGTTGGGGTTGGTTGAAGTTTGCTACGCTGCTTTAAAACCAGAACCAGAGCAATAAAAATGCCTTCTGAAAAGTATCCAGCACATCCATTTGGACTGGTAAGTGGTATCTACCGTGGTTCAAGTCATATGAAATCCATGCGTGTACTTGAGGAAATAATCATATACTTAAAGGTCTGTATAGCTTGTTATAAATAAAAAAAGAAAAAAAGAAAAATGGTAGCTCATTCATTACAGTACTTGCGGTTCACCATCTGAATCAACAATCAGAGAGAACTATGAATGTATGATAAATTGCATATTTATAGAGCACAACCACCACCCAACCTCAACACAAGCAACTACTCGTATTTACTAAAGACTATACGTGACTTTCTGAAGTTCTCGTGGCTCAAGCGGTAGTGACACTGACAGTTCAGCAGTTATGTCAAATGCTCCACACTTCTTCAAGATAATTCTCAACCATTCTCTGCTAGATGGGAAGCTTGTAAGCATATCCATCTCTGTAACTCTGTGTTTGTGATTTAATAACTTGATGCTTTTATATATACTTTGTAAAATTAATCGGGTCAAACACAAGCCAAATGGATTATTTATTTTTTTTTTTGGTTTTGTATCGGGTCATTCCGGCCATACAAGGAAATGCATGGGATTTAGGCCAAAAAATTCATACCGGACCCAAAAAAAAATTTTATTGGGTTTCAGATCTAATAATCTCTCAATAACATACTAACTTGCTCTTGCTCGGGTTGCTGCTGTCGTCAACACAGTGCCGTTGTCGCCACCATTTTCGCCGATCTCCTCCTCAGCTTCTGCTGCTTCTTCTCAAACTCCACCACTTTTATTTTTTTTAATATAACTAATTAATGCTTCATTTTTTTGTTCACCCAGAGTGCGAAAGTGCTATTTTAGCACTCAACTGCATCAATGATGGTTAAAGTCAAATTTTTTAATATAAATTATAAAGTGCGAAGAACTTTAGACTATTTAGATTAAATTTAACTTTTAACACTTTATAATATATTATACATCAAATTTTCTATTTTTACATACAATCTATTAAAATAAAAATAATATAAACAACTCAACTATTTTTACATACAACCCATTAAAATAAAAATAATATAAACAACCCAACGCATTAATAAAAATCATTTAAAAAAAAAAGAGTGAGAGGTTGGGAGGAAGGAGACAATAAAAATCATTTTAAAAAAAGAGTTGTTACTTATAGCTAAAAATTATTTTAGATATAACATTTTTGATATAGCACGATTTTTATGATTTGAGGTGCTAAAATAGCTTTTCAGTGGTTTTACCACCTCTATTGTGATTGCTGCTAGAGCCTAGATGATAAACACAAAAAATATTATTTAAATAAAAGTTAAAGAGAGGAGGATTTTTTTTTTTGAGAAAAAAAGAGAGAGGGACTTGAGTGGTAAGAGAAAGAATAAAGGAATAAAGATATGTTGAAAATAAAATATACATTTGAACACCCTGATGCCAATTTTGAACTTCAAAATAGGATAACAGTGGCTGCCTATTTCCTTCTCCTAACTCCTAAGAACAAAATTAGTGCACCTTTTTGGAGGTGATGGCATGGCATATCTATTGGCCTTTTGCCCTTAAATATAAAATGGAGTATAACTTTATGATAGTAGAAAGGAATGAAGTTTTATTTATTTATTTATTTATTTTTTTTTTTGGGGTTGGGGGGGGGGTGGGGGGGAGTATTTATTTGCATTTTAATCGAATAAAGATAAAATGCAGGAAATATTTTGATTAGTGTAATGGAAAGACCGAAAGAACCATTCCCCCTAACACTCCAATTTAAAGTTCCAAATATGGTAATGGTGACTGGAAGTGGCCATTTCCTTCTCATTCCATTCTCCTGCTGATGGTTCTCCCAAGCAACCTATTAAGAAACAGAAGCAATGTTTTTTTTTGTTTAGTGATAACAGGGATTTTTAGAAAGACTTAAAAAAAAAGAAGAAGTTATAACAGGTTGTGTGCATTTAATACTAGCCTGGTAGATTTTATGTGCAAAGTTAATCAAAGATTCAATCTTTACAGAGGATCCCTACAAAGTTTTCAAGGAAATATGGACAAGGAATGTCAAACTTGGCATTTCTTAAGCTCCCGAGTGGTGCAGAATGGAAAGTAGAAATGACAGAACATGATGGTGAGGTTTGGTTAAAAAAAGGTTGGCAAGAATTTGCAAAGTATTATTCTGTGAAGCAAGGACACTTACTAGTCTTCAGATATGAAGGAAATTCCCACTTCCATGTACTCATATTTGATGCAAGTGCAACAGAAATAGAATATTCTCTTAATAGCTCTCATGTTGAGGAGAGCAAGCTTAATGAAGAATTTCAAGGTCCTAAGATGGAAGAAATTGAGTGTGATAGTGCCATTGAAATCCTAGGTTGGTTTCCACCATGCCCAAAAAGAAGGGATAAATCACCACTACCATGTCTTCGACCTCACAAGAAGATGAAAACTAATCCAACCGGTAAAATTGCTAGCACTTCTACTATGCAAATGCCTCATAATCAGGTATGGGTCAAAGAGCCTTGTTTATACTGTTCTCATAATCATGTTTAACTTAATTTTTCAGCAAAAGGTCTTAAGGGCATTTCTACCACTGAGCAATGCTCGAATTCTAAGGTTGTTAGAAGGATCCAGCCACTGAACAACAGCAAAATAGCTAGAGCTCTTCCGAGAGCAAGTGCCTTCAAACCTAGAGATCCATATTTCATGGTTGTCATGCAACCAACGTACTTGCATCCTAAATTGTGCTTGGTAAGCTTCCAATTTAACAGCTACTTCTTTTTTAGGACAATTTAATAGCTACTTGATCATCACAACTTCTACAAAGTTCACTTTGCATGACAAGATACATTAAAGAGAGGAAATTTGGCAGCAATGCATTCTTTCAGAGCTACTTTTCAGTTTCTGTCTTGATGGGAAAAGTAGTATTCCTTATAATCTTTTTCATCTTCTTCTTCATTAACTTTTTCCCCTAGAGTATACCAATCGACTTTGCGAGTAGATATTTGAATAAGAAGCATGGGGATGCCATCCTTTGCATTTCTGATGGGAGAAAATGGCCTGTTAAGTATACTTGCCAAATGTTTGCTACAAAACCAAAAATTTTCTTCAAATGTGGTTGGAGAACATTTGCAAAAGACAATAATCTGGAAGTAGGTGATGTTTGTGTCTTTGGACTGTCCGAGGGCACTAAAATGTCTTTCAAAGTGGTCATTTTCCGTGTCAGTGAAGAACATTGCCTCCCACTGCCAGTGCCAGGTGAGGAATCTGCTGAATTTTTCAAATTAGTTCTCCATTAATTTGCATGACTTCATATATTCAATTTCTTTTATGTTGTGTGATCAGCTCTTGACAATGGAGTTAATCAAGTTGAACCCAAGAGAACTCTTAAATATGAATTTGAGTATCCTAGCAACCATGAAATTGGCATGTCTAGCTCAGGTTACAAATCCACAACCAAATACCTTCGACATTCTCAAGGAAATTTCACAACTGAACCTCAAGGAACACAATCTATTGACAGGAAGATCAGTAAGTTAAAGAGAAACTTAAACTTATCTAGTTCCATGCGAAGGTTTGAAGGTATACATTAGGACTCATTTCTGCTTATGTTATTTGTTATTCAGGTCAAATTACTAAGCTTGGGTCAGGTTATTTACGTTCTTCTTGAATGTTGATCTCGGACAGGGGGGCTTAATTTTTCTGCTAAAGAAGAAGGTAGAGGCATGCCTGATTCTCCTAGGTGCCCTGAATCTCATGGTTTTAGGGAGACGCAAGGACTGACTTACATTGAAAAAGCTAGAGCACTTAAGAGAGCTTGTGCTTTCAAATCAGAAAATCCGTATTTTATGATTGTCCTGCAACCATCATACATTTATGGCAACAACAACTTGGTAAGCTTTCAATTCAAGGCATGCTGGAGAATCACAAGTTTAGTAACCTTCAATTTGAAAGAAATATGCATTAATTATCATTCTCTCCTCCTACCCCTCTTTAGGTTATACCTCTCGACTTTGCAAAGAAACATTTCAGTGAGAAGCATGAAGATGTCATCCTTCAAGCTTCAGGAAGTAAAATTTGGTCTGTCAAATACAATTTTAGAGAAGCCTATGGAAGACAAAAAGCAGAACTTTGTAGTGGTTGGAAGGCATTTGTCCGAGATAATAACTTGGAAGTAGGTGATGTTTGTGTATTTGAGTTTATAAAGGGCATTGAAATTTCACTGAAAGTTGTCATTTTCCGAGACGCTGAAGATGCAAATAGGCACCGGGATCCAGGTAAGAAATCTTTTCAATTATTAATTCAATAGCCCACTTAGCTTAAATGCATTTGTATTTGAGTCAATCTAATTGAGTCCAAGACAAACTCAAAATTGAAATTTACAATTGATCATACGAGCAATAATGAACAGAAAATACTCATTGTTTTAGTTGATCTAACACAGGCAAGTTCAAACAGTGGATACACAAGGAGAGCATCAATAAGCATGTTACTCAAAAGCCTTCATCTTCAAGGGCTCTTAAGAGTTGTTGAAGCTCCCCACAAATTCACCTCAGAGAATCCCTTCTTTGAAGTCATTATAAGGTCAAGTTTTATGGAGCGTGCATTGGTAAGGTTATGAACAACATATTCTTATACTAATTCGCATGAAACACTTCTATATTATGCTCAAAAAGAATATCAACTCCCTTTAGCGCAGGAGAACACCCATCAGATTAAAAGCTACAGGTTGATAAGAGTTTTCTTGCTTGAGTAGAGCCATCAATATTATTCAGATCTAGGTTAAATAGTTATAAATCATATCATGCACAGCAGTTGAAAAGTAAATAACACTACGATATGATATGATGACCTAGGAAAACCGATGAAACGAATCATTTCAAGGTAAAAACCTAGCGATGATTTGACCTAGCGATGATTTGACCTAGCAATCCTCAAGGTAAAGCAAATCTACTATAAGAGAATTAAAGTTTTTACAGTCAAATTTAACCCTAAATTTGTTGCTACCTCAAATAGTAACTTACTGATACAACCACGTGCAAGCTCCGAATCCACGGACTCCTTCTCTTCTTGGATTTACTGCAACACAAGTACCCACGCTTGTGACTTTGAGATCCCACTCAAAGGTTTCAGATCACCCTTAGTTGTTGATCTTTGTAGCAGTAACTAGGTTCTATCTTGCTTCGATAGACGCTTATGTAGTTAGAAGGTACAAAACCTCTCAAATCTCACAAAGAGTAACACATACGTCTTTCCAAAAGTCTGAAAAATATAGTTAGGGTTTTCCTTTTATATGTGGACAAGTTAAATTGAAACCCTAAACGATTTTGCGAGCTTGGGCCTGATTTAAAAATCTATAGAATTTCTTTTTTTGCGATTATCAATCGAGCTTGGCAGATTCTATCTCCTCTTTTCTGCAGTAAGCTCGAACTTGAAGCTTGAAACATACACCTTTGAGCATTGTCTAACACATAGACTAGACATGTTTTGTTCTCGGTTTGCCAACATATACAAAATATGATTCTAACCATTTAATCCTAAATCTTTAGTACCTAACACAGTAAATTCCAGAATCATAATTTATAAAACATAAGAATTGAAAATGCAACATCAACCATATATGTTATGATGCCCATCTACTAATCCTCTTTCAATATATAGATCATTAATCAATCAGGAAAAAGAAAATTACTATTGTTCAATGAATAATACTTTGTCTCACAGTCAAGAGTTTTGTAGCTTTGTTGCATTGCTTGGTCTCCTTTATGAGAACCAATGTTTGAATCCCCACTTTTTGCAACAATTGAATTATATACAAACATTGTCTCTCGACTGCTATACACACAAAAGTGCCCCCGGCTTTTCTGAAAAAACCCCTCCCCCTCTATTTTAGTGTTAATTTATTTATATAAAGAAAAAAAAATTTTGAGTAGATTTTTGGTAATGGGCTAATGGCCCCTTCATATATATATATATATTTTAATTTTTTATTATTAACAAACAGTATAAATATTCTTTAATGTATGGTTGTCTCCCCCTTTTTTATCTTCTTCTTTTAATATTAACTATTTTTCCATATATAACCATTGATTTTGGTATAGGTTTATAAAAACACATAAGTTAATTTCTTTATTAGATGTTCTTTTTCCCAAAACAAACTATTTTTGCATCTGCATTGAGAGAGTTAGCAATATAGGAATAAAAAGATACATTTAGCTGCCCCCTTAAGAAAAATTATATTTCTTGTTCTGTCATTAACTATTGACTATCTGTTTTGTACAGAAAATACCGTTTAGCTTTATCAAAAGAGGTAATATTACACATAAACAGAAAGTGATGCTTCAAGTTGGGGATAAATCATGGCCGGTGAAGTTGTTGATTTATCCACATTTGTTATCAAGTCAGTTGTCTGCTGGTTGGTTTGCATTTGCAAGAGATAATGGTCTGCAAATAGGAGATGTATGTGTCTTCGAGCTAATTAAGAGTGATAAAGTTGTGCTCAAAAGTTTTCATTTTTAGAGGCCTCAGTTAAACGGTTAGTGTTGTGATGTAATTGTCATTTTGGGAGCTTATTTATTTTGTGGTTTTTATGTTCCTCTTGTTCTGCTCTTTGATTAAGATAGAGATGATCTTTTTGTTGTATCTTAGGGCCTCTGGCCTCTCTTTGGACTTAAATCTATTAGAAGTACATTGTATTTTCGTAAATTACTTCTACCCAACAAAAAAAGTAGTGCAGTCTGCAGACTGCATAGACATTGGAACTATTGTGAAACGATGTGATTGTCCAAAGATTTTGGAATAATTGTCACTTGTATGAGTTGGGACTGAACAGGATTTCATCTTGTGATCAAAGTATGTATCCAAAAATTTTCACCATTCAAGAATAAAATATATAATAAGATCCAAACTTACTTAATATATGAAAATCTAAATTAGTATTTATGTAGTACAATGTAATGTAAACAAAAGAAAATATGCAAAGTATTCCTTTATTAAAATTTTAACTTAATCATCACCTATTAACATGGATCTCCAGTTTGATTTTTTTTTTAAAAAAATAAAAAAATCCCTTTAATAATTTTTAATACAAATTTTCTTTTAATTTACATTATCAAAGAGTTTCTTAGGAAATCATCTTATATTTTGTTGCGAATTCTAGTTTTGAAAATATTCATGGTTGCAAAGCTAAATACTGTAGTTGGTTTCTCATCATTCACAAATAAAATAACAATTCATATAAATTATCTCATCATAAGTTCAATATTCTTCTAACTAAAAATTATTTATTTTATTCAAGTAAAAAGTTTATAAAAAAAACCACACTTCAAAAAAGACTTCAAAATTACTTGGTTCAATCGCTCATCATTATGTTCTATAATATGTTAAATATTCTCTTACATGTTGTCAAGTAATTTTTATTTTTATTTTTGAATCAGTAAAATGCCCGTGCGATGCATGGATAATTTTGTAATATTTTATGTAAAACAGTTTTGGATAATGTTGTACATATATTATAAAGAAAAAATAAAATAAAATAGAGTAAAGAAACATATACATTTTGAAATATTGAAAATTAATTAAGTAGCTTCATCGCATATTTGTGACCTTCTTAAGGTAAGATTATTATTATTATTATTTTTAAATCACGAAACCAAAAATAAATGCAAAAGAGTAACGGGACCATGAAAATCAACTAATTTTTGTTATATTCATATATTTCATACTATGAAATGAAAGTATGCCAAACTCTTTGACCGTCTTCCGTTCATCGATTGTGCAACATTAAGACATGGTATGGGCAAGTGTGTATGCATGTGTCTTATAGATATTTAAAATTAAATCATGGTAGAATATGGCTTTACATTGCACACCAAATATTCTCTCTACTTATATATACAAAACAGAAAATATCCAACCAAATTACCCAAAACACGCATATCTACTATCATTATTCAATTGAAGTACCATCACACATCCTTGGCATGATGATCACTCCATATGTATAAGTGCTTGTGGTGTGTGAGAGGTAAGGACTGTGATTTAAGTCTCCAAGAGAGAATTTCACACACATATACAATTAGATTAGGTTAGAGTAGAATTTCTATTTTGTATTTTTTTTTTTAAAAAAAATTATTCAATTGAAGTAATGAGAAAAAACAACTTTGGAGGAATATTATAGAATAGAATAAAAGTTGATATAAAATTTATCTCTCTTTCTCCTTAATTTTAAAACAAAACACACATTTCAAACATCCACAATCAATCACATCATTTACAAAACCCACAAATCCACAATATCCGACCTTAACGTCAAAATCGTAATTGTCATTGTCACTCAATATAAAATGCAAGCCCTCCTTCCTTGGTTGTAGCCAACTCATACGAGTTAGAATTAGATGAGACGCAATGTTAGAGCTAGGTAGGTGTTGTAGAAATATTGAAGGTAAATGACATCATTTTTGGTCTATGTGTATTTGACATGGGATGTCATGAAGGGCTATAGTTATATATATATATATATATATATATATATATATTTAAAGGGGTAGAAGTTTGAAATGTGAAAATGGTGAATTAAAATGCAACAAGTTTTGTGGGTATGTGTGAAGGATAAAAAGTCTTGAAACACTGAACCAAAAGATACAAAAATATTTATTTTTTAATTAGAAAATTCTTGAAACATAAAACCAAATGAAACAAAAAGTCAATATTTAATTTGTTCTTATTTCTGGTGTGCCACTTGAGAATATTTCAATTCTCTCTACCTTTCACACTCTCAAATTGTCAAATCCTTAGAGGGGAGATTAAAACTTTACACACATAGATACCTTGGGTGTTCTTTCGTGTTGGGAACCACTGAAGCAATTCCTAAATCTTCAAGAGGATTTGGAGTGGCCAAATAGACTTGGTCATGCGGTTGGTGACTCAACTTGCGAAACCAGTGGTTAGCAATGAGAAAATACTGGAGTAATAAATTGTGAGCAAGAGTGAAAAGCTCGAATACATTGTTATTTACATAGTTTGGAGAGTTTGCAAGTGAGATGTATTGCAACTATCCTTATTAGTGAAATCAATTTGGTGCTATAGTCCTCGGAGAATATTTTGCCCAATTTCTCACTCCGTAATCACTTCATGGTGTTTGGGTGCTTCTAATTGTTTTGGGATTTGCTTTTGTATTTATGTATATATCAATTGGCTAATCATCATATTAACAATTGGGCTTAAATTTGTAATTAGCTTAAAATTGATATAAGCGATAATACGTATTGAGTTTACTTTTGTTATGAGACCTCCCTCATTTTTCTTTTTTTCCTTTTTTTTTTCTTGTGCTAATGTTAGCATCTAGGGCACTTAGGTTGCGTTTGGAATTGGCTTTAAAAACCAACTTTTTTTATTATTTAGCTTATTTTTACTACTATTCATGAATCCTATTGCACTTTTTGGTACTATTCATGGGCCTCATTGTACTATTTCAATTACCTTTTAGCTTTATTTGCAGTACTTTCAGTAAAATTTTTTCAGTTTTAGCTAAATAAGCTGTTCCTAAATGGACTCTTAGAGTACCTAAAAAACAAGATACCCTAAAGTGCTAGTCGAGATGTATATATTTCATTAGGCGATGTTCTGGGGGAAAAAATCATTGGCAATTAGAATAGGCTGGAGTGCTATATGAAAGGTTGTCTAAGAAGAAAAAAGATTGATCTTGGTCTTATAAAGTCTAATAATTAGAGCAATCAATTTTAGATGTATTGATGCGAATGTTCTTAAACATAATTTAAACATAATAGAGAATGTTTCATGGCCATGGAAAAGAATAAATAAATATATATATATATATATAAAACAACCACAAGTAGAATATATAGAGAAATTCATGAGATAATGAATGGCTATTTATTGCACAAACAAATAATTCAATGATCCATTAGCAAAAACAAAACTGTAAGGTTGAATTTAATTAACCATCTTATTGGTTTTATTCCGTGCCAAATTTGCTTGTAATTTAGCAATTAGTAACCCTGTGTTTAGGTGGGATTCATGTAAATGTAATGTGTGAGAGAGTGTGAAGAAATGCTCAAGACTATACAGTGAAGCAGGAACTCGCAGGTGGCTCGCGGCTTGCAAGTCGCCAGATGATGCACACGAGTGAAATATGCAGAGAAGTTGAACCATCATGCTAGCTGTAGCACTACAAGACAAAAAGTCCAGATTGGCCATTCAGTTAGCTCGCGGCTTAGACTCGTGACTCAGTCAAGTCGCGAGGCCAAGTCGCCAGTCCACTCTGTTATGGAAAAACTGATTCTTCGCATTCCTTTCTCACTCCAGTATAAATACCCCTTATACCCACGAAATATTGAGAGCTTTCTGAGAGAATTTTGAGAGAGAAACCCTAGAGAAAAACAAGATTGACTCATCCACAATCTTTACATAGTGACTCTTCAAATTTCTTAACTCTCACGCTCTCCATTATTACATCCTTGAGAGGTTCATTAGCCAAATCATTTTCTCACCATACCCATATTTGTGAGAAGGCTTTTTGGTGCTTGGGAAGTAGTTAGGAAGGGACCAATTGATATTGGTTGATGCTATGGGCTATAGCGGAATCCGGTAAGCTAGAGAAGACAAAGGTTTGGCGTAACCTCATTGGAGTAGGAGCTTGGAGGGCTTAGGTACACTGGGTAGATTAGGCTTAGAGGGTCTTCTGCTGTTCATGTATCCCAACTTGATTCTCTAGTGGATTATTGACCGCTTGGAGGGCAGCGGAGAGGTTTTACGCCAAGGACTTAGGTTTTCTCTTCGATAACACTTCGCTATGTTACCCTTGTATTTGCATCTCTCTTCCCTTAATCTTTGCCATTTAATTTCTACTGTGGATGTGATTTTATTTGGTTTAGATTGTTTATCAATTCTGTTTTAAGCTTATGTTCATATTTCGCACATACATTGTTTGATTATAAGCTTGAATTGGTAATTTTTATTTTGGGGGTCTAAACGTTCATAATGTTTTACACGCTATTTGAACATTCAAAAACAAAAACTTCAATCAAGAAAAGAAAATTACTACAAAGGTTTTACTCTAAGTAAAACCATTTAATTCTTCTAACTGAAGTACTATACATCTACTTCTTTATATTTTTTCAAAGAAAGGAGTTGGATTGATGTGAATGTTCTTAAACATAATAGAGAATGTTTCATGGCCATGGAAAAGAATAAATATATATAAGCAACCACAAGTAGAGTATATCGAGAAATGCATGAGATAATGAATGACTATTTATTGCACAAACAAATACTTCAATGATCCGTTAGCAAAAACAAAACAAAAACTTCAATCAAGAAAAGAAAATTACTACAAAAGTTTTACTCTTAGTAAAACCATTTAATTCTTCTAACTGAAGTACTGTACATCTACTTCTTTATATTTTTTCAAAGTAAGGAGTTGTATTTGATTTGGACCCCTCCTCTTGATGTACTCCTTTTGTTACTCATGAACATTTACTTCGCCCACACATGAAAACAGTTCGAAGCTTGAAAACACAATCAAGGAAAAAACAGGAGGAGGCAGTGTAACACCCCAAACCCATACCAAGGATTTAGATGCACGACCTGTCTTATAAATAATCAACAATAATATAATGGAACAGAGCATAATTAAATATCCACAAAAATACTTCAAACCATCAAAATCTTTCCTGTGAAATCCATAAAACAAAAAACTTTAACAATAAAGTCTCCAAATATAATCTCAAAAAGTTCCACAAATGCCAAACTCACTATCCTAAGAAAATATACTAAAACAATCCATCAACTAACATATCTGATGTGCATGAAATATATACAATAAAGTATTCACATATCTACATATTTAGCCTTACTTTTGTGTTCTTTTGTGATTGATTATATAATATCTTTGTGTTGTAGGTAACAAGGGCTTTACATGCAAAGTAGGGCTAGGCCAATTGAATCAAGCCAACTTACATCCAGCCAGGCATGAATTCAAGAAAAGACCAATCCAATTAAATTTAAATCCAATTGGAGCAAGAATCAAAGGAAATATGCACCAAATCCAAGTCCAATTCAGATTAGGATTCCAGACTGCACATTAGTTAGTATTTTTGACATAACTTTCGGCTCTGATGTCCAATCGAGATGATTCAAGTTGGGCTGGAACGTTAACTTAAAGGGTTACAACTTTGTAGTTTACCAAAAGTCCAAATTCTGACGTTAAATGGGCCAAAACCGTCGGTTAAGTGAAGCCTAAAAATCTGTGATTTTCTCCAAACAGGAATTCAACTTGTAATAGGATTCCTTAACCTTAAACTTTAGGGCAAAATTCAGGGAGGCTGAGGCTAGTGCTAGGGCTGAGGGCTGAATGCATAGAGAGTGCGGCTACTTCTTTGGTTCTCTTCCATGACAGTTAGTTTTATTTTATTTGTCTAGTTTAATGTTTAGTATTTTATTTTTGTGTTTTCTTTCAATTACCATGTGTAGCTAAATTTATAATTAGGGTTGAGGATGAAACCTTGTTAAGGATTAACAGTAATATTTATGTGATTTGATTTTTCCCACAATAGTTGTTCTTTATTGATTTAAATTGTTCTTGCTTCATATCAATTGACTAAGATGAGATTCTAGATATGAGTTCAATCATGTTTTTCTCATGATTTAGGATTTGTCTTAATTAATTGAATGCTTGGTTTATTAATTCTTGATTATGAAATTGGATATCGCTTGTGATTTGTCTATCAATGGATACAATTTATGATTTGATTTTTAGAATTGTATATATCTTGTGATTTGTTTGGCTACGGATACAATTGATGATTTGATTTTATACTTAAGAAGCGAAGAAGAACATGCTTTTGATTTTTAAAATAAGGGTTTAAATGATGATATTTTCCATGATAGCAAGATTGATTTCTAGATTATCATGTAGTGAGTTGGGAAAAATTAATGATCATAAATATATGCTGATATGACTTACAAGTTGGATTCCAAAACCTTAATTCCTTTCTCTTGATTGTTTACATCTTTTTATTGCTTTATATCTTTTGCTTAGTTTAACTATTTACTTAATTTTATTATTTGCTTAGTTTATTTAATTGCAAACAACCAATTTTTATTAAACTAGATTAGGATTAATTTGGTTAAGGTTTAATTAATTTTCCTACGTTTATTCAAGTCCCTGTGGGTTCGACCTCGTTCTTGTCCAACAATACTTCGGTACGGTTTGTACACTTGCAAGTACTTTAAAATTTCACAACAATATCTCCAAAAGAAGTCTTCAATCTATGTCTTCAATGATCTACCACCAAAAGATATTCCACTACTCTAATTTGAAAGGGCGGAAAAAGGGGGGGTGAGCTGGAAGCTCAATAAGAGACTACAAAACATGAGAATGTCTTTCAAAACAAAATAATAGTATCATTGACAAAATATAATCTTTACAAAACATTTACAAATAGCTTTAACAATAATATAATATATTCTATAAAACTGTCAGAAAGAAAACATTTACTATAACACTATAATCAGTAGTTTAATTGGCCAAAATACACTAAATAGGTAGAAACAATATATTATAGTAATAAACAAATTTTTCACTTACAAAGGTCAATAACAATAAAACAATAGTTTGATATGGAATACATTAAACATTAGTCAGACAAAGACATAAGTTGCTAAACACTCAGTGGGTGATTCCCATAGAGAAAAATAATACTAACCTTAAAGAGGCAACACTAGCTCCAAAGAGCAAATGATAACACTGGCTCCGAAGAGCAAATGATAACACTGCACTACACCACAATAACACTACATCGGTTGAAGACCAACACTTAATCCTGTGTTGGCAAAGGTTGAAGACTTTCTAGCTGACCATTTGAAAACATTCTTACTTTATTACAATATTATCAATACCAATCATATATCATATAACAAATGCTTTCTCAAAAATATCGTTTTGAGTCATTCTTAACATATACAATTTCAAAATAATATACAAGAAATAATAAAATTCAGGTATATATAAAGCATTGACAATAGTATAAGTTTTTGAAAACTTCACTTTTGAAATTATGCATATATAAATATATTTTTACCAAAAATATATATAAATATATACGTCCTGAGAGATGTCATGTTTTGAAGTTCACTTACATCTAGTTGCTAATACTCATAGTTTAAATCCAAAATCAAATGGGCTCTTTCACCACACCTAAAAGTAAAGGAGTAACACAATTATATAATTAATCCACCTTGACGTATACCATAAGGATGTAAGGGACACTTCCTAATAATTTAGTAGGTACAATCCTCCATAATATATTACTTCTCCTTACTACTATTGTGTCTTTGAGGCTAATAGAGATATTACCACACATAAAGATATCATCTAATGAGAATATGAATGCTGGCGGTTCACCAAGATTTTCATCAAATCCTAATAGGTTAATATCAATACAACCATTGTCTAGTTAAGTGTCAGATTTATATTTTCCTTAAGATTTCATCTAACACTTCAACCCCACCATGAAATACTGTATAAGATCCAAATATGTGCATGTATTGACTATTAGGAATTTAATCTAATATATATATATATATATATATATATATCAACCTTTGTTAGACCAAAGGTCTGCAAATCCAACAGGTAACCAATATGATACAGCCCTCAGTACATGCCAAACATGTATATAGAAACCCAAGAAAAGTTCAATGTACCATTCAATCGAATTAATTCTATGGGACATGGACCCATTATGATATACCCTAACAATCATCCACCTTAGCTGATTAAGTATGTTAGCTATCTATTTAACATGCCATAATAGACTGAATGATCAAGTTCAACATATAAAGAATTACCTCTACAGTTTTGTCCTCGTGAAGCTTAGCAATTAGGGAAATAGCAAGCTGTTCTCTCAAAAAAAAAGAAAAAAGAAAAATTCCTTTCACGTGACTGATTTAAAAAGATCTAGTATGTGTACCTCTAAAATAACACTCCAATTCAGTCTAGGAAGATCAATCCCAATCCAATTAGTACTCTTGAATAACACTCCTACTTGGGTTAGAGTTTAAGACCCGCTAAAACTTAAATCAAGGTTGTTTAGATAGGCTAGAACTCTAAAGAATTCTAATAACACTTAAACTCCTAATCCAAATAGGTTTTAATCTCTTATCCTTCTCCTTAACTGATAAGGAGACTAAAAGTTAAATATGGATAATCCACAAAAATAACTTTCACGTTACATCTTTTATTTATTTTCTTTATAGTGAGTTTGGCATTTGTGGAACTCTTTGAGATTGTATTTGGAGACTTTATTGTTAAAGTTTTTGTTTTATGGATTTCATAGTGTTAAATATTAGCAATATAATGTGTTATACCATGTTGTGAATGCTAGAGTGGATGCGGAAGGAGAAGCATAGAATAGGAACACTGAGAACACAAGGGTTACGTGGTTCAGCCTTGACGGCCTACATCCACGGAGGAATCCCTTAAGGGTTACATCTTTATTGTAAGAGTGTAGTACAATAACCTCCTGTGTTACAATGAATCCTAACATGAGTATATATAGGCGACTAAACCCTAGACTACTAATACAAGCAGGAATGGGCTTGGGCCTATTACATTGGACTAATATGTCTAATATATATCTCTAACACCCTCCCTCAAACTCAAGGCGGAAGCTCGATGAAGACTTGAGGTTAGATAAGCATGAGAAGATCACTTGGAGATGCCTTGAAGAATGCCTTTGAAGAAACCACAATGAAGAGTGTGCCAATTGTCCAATTTCGGAGCTTCAAATGAAGAAACGGAGGCCAAAATCGGAATCTACGCGAAAAACTGAGTAAGATAGGCCCTTTTGGAAATTTTGACTTTTGGTCAAAGGTCAACGCAAAAGTCAAAGTCAACTGGTCTAGAGTCAAAGTCAACGGTCAAAGTGCTCACGGGTCAGATCCGGGTGGTCCAGGTCGGGTCGGTCTGGGTCAACGGTCAGCAAGGTGACGTGGTGCTGACAAGACGACACTGCTGACGTGGAGTAATGACGTTATCATATGACGTCAGATGACATCATCAGCATTATCGGCGCGTGGCTGGAGCGTGAATGTTCACCGGCATGTAACTGGAAACCCAGGTGGCGCATGGTGGCGCGTGCAGAGTCGTATGACCACCATATTCTCAGGCCAAGTAGATCGGTGGACGAAAAGGCCGTCTTGGCGGCGCGTGTGACTGAGATCTAGCCTGGGAGACAAGAATCCGCGGCGGCGCGTGTGAGAGTTCCAGCAGCCATTGCCCATGCATGGTGGCACGTGCGGCTGCCTTTGGAGGTCGGGTTCCTGGGTTTTGGTCGGATATACCGTGGAGCACGTCTGTGGTGTTGGCTTCGTCAGGCGAGGCTTGGATTTGCGCAAATCTGATAGGGAGAGGCACAGATTGCATGGGCTTGAGGATCTGGACACAGCAGTGAGCCATGGCCGCTGCGAGATGCTGTGGAGTCTAGATCCAACAGATAAGCATGTGTGACTTCTGTTGGCGGTGTGCACGTGCGAATCTTCTTTGTTTGCTAGAGATATTTGTTTGATGCCAAGAACGAAGTTTGGCTCTGATACCATGTTAAATATTAGCAATATAATGTGTTATACTATGTTGTAAATGTTAGAGTGGATGCGGAAGGAGAAGCATAGAATAGAAATACTGAAAACACGAGGGTTACGTGGTTCAGCCTTGACAGCCTACATCCACGGAGGAATCCCTTAAGGGTTACATCTTTATTGTAAGAGTGTAGTACAATAACCTCCTGTGTTACAATGAACCCTAACATGAGTATATATAGGGGACTAAACCCTAGACTACTAATACAAGCAGGAATGGGCTTGGGCCTATTACATTGGGCTAATATGTCTAATATATATCTCTAACACATAGGAAAGATTTTGATGGTTTGAAGTATTTTTGTGGATATTTAATTACGCTCTATTCCATTATATTATTGTTGATTATTTATAAGACAATTTGTGCATCTAAATCCTTGGTATGGGTTTGGGGTGTTACAAAGATGGTATCAGAGCCATGCCCTAACTGAAAGTGTGGGCCCCACAAGTGAGGACGCATGTGCCCATAAGGGGGTGGATTGTAGTGATCCAAAAGGGGGTCTTGCATTTCATGGAATCCCGTATCGCCTAGGGAAGCACATAGGGATGTGCTTATAAGGAATGACCTCTCTTTAATGTGTAGAGGCCTTTTCCCCCACTGCTATGTACTTTAGGAGAGAACAAAAATCGTGAGGGGTATAAGTTTCAAAGCGGACAATATCTACATAGTTGGGGGGGTCGTTACAGGCAGTACCAAACTTATGCTTTGATTCCATCTTCCCCTTCTGATTATTCTCCATCAACCACTTCTTTGTTTTCTCAGCAACAATCTCTTTCTTGCTAAAGGTGTAGCTTCTGAGGTACCTCTGCCTCCTGGAAACATAGCTCTCATGGTAGACACAACTTTCAGAGTTTACCAAAGAAGAAAGACCCTTCTCTTTCTCTTTATTAATCATGCTTACTTTTCTTTTTAAGAACTCTGTGTCTGATTCAGGCCATTGGTAAAGCTTCACAAAGCTTGTTTTTATTTGGGTTTGGGCATCTAAACATCCTACGGCAATGCAGTTTGAGTTCATCATCCTCTTCTTCAACTTCTTCCTCCTTCAGTTCAATACTAATCTTATGCGCTAATGCCTTATTCAAAGAGGGTCTAGACTCTAGTCCGTGAGTTCCTTGGCTATTCTTGCTCTATTTATTGTGCATGGACGACAACACCAATTAGATTAGGTTTCGAATATCATATTCCTAGTTGAATAGAAAAGTTATACACACTAGGAGTTCGGTAAAAGAATTTCAGTTTTATGTTTTAGCTTCCTCGGGAAAAAAAAGTTTTATGTTTAGTTTGCAACTTTTACACGGAATAGTATTCGACCATTGGCGGAGAACTTTCCAAAAAAAAAAAAAAAAAACACATTTATACAATTATACTCTAAACGTCCCAAAAACAAACAAACAAAAAATTACCACCATTGTAATAATATTTATATTTTTGTATTGGTATTTGTATTTTGTACAACTACAAAATGATAACCAAGTTGTAATAGAATCTTTGTTGTTACACTCAATCTCTAGAGTTTGAAGTTTGAACCACATTTCTCCCTCCTCCATCATTTATCTATAAAATAAATAAATAAAAAAAATTAAACAACTTTAATGTTTAAACTGTTATAAAATTTCATTATAAATTTTTTATGTAACATTTTCATTTTGTATGGTACTTTACTTTCAAGAAATAAAGTATTGTGTATTTTTATTTTTATTTTTTGCATTTTTTTTCCTTTTGAAAATTTTATATTATTAAGTGGATTATAAATATTTAAGATAGTAATCAGTATTTAGAGTGTGGACTGAAGACTGAGTTTTCTTTATAATTATTATTTTTTTCTTTTTGTATAGTACTTTAATTTCAAGAAATCAAATACTGGGTAATTTTTTTTTTTTTACATTTTTTTTTTCGTTTGTAAATTTTATAATATTAAGTGGATTATAAATATTTAAGATAGTAATTAGTATTTAGAGTGTGGACTATGAAGTGATTTATCTTTATCTTTTTATTTTATTTTATTTTGTAAAGTACTTTATTTTCAATAAATCAAGGATTGGATAAATTTTTTTTTCACTTTTTTTTTTTTTTTGTAAATTTTATATTATTAAGTGTATTATAAATATTTAAGATAGTAATTAGTATTTAGAGTGTGGACTATGGAGTGATTTTTTTTTTTTCCTTTTTCTTTTTGTATGGTACTTCACTTTCAAGAAATCAAGTATTGGGTAAAAAAAATTTCACTTTTTTTTTTGTTGTAAATTTTATATTATTAAGTGGATTATAAATATTTAAGATAGTTATTAGTATTTAGTGTGTAGATTGTGGAATGATTTATTTTTTTCTTTTTCTTTTTCTTTTTCTTTTTGTATGGAACTTTACTTGCAAGAAATCAAGTACTGGATAATTTTTTTTTTCACTTTTTATTTTTGTAAATTTTATATTATTAAGTAGATTATAAATATTTAAGATAGTAATTACTATTTAGAGTGTGGACTATGGAGTGATTTTTTTTTTTTTCTATTTTGGTACTTTAATTTCAAGAAATAAGTATTGGGAAATTTTTCTTTCTTTGTAAATTTTATTATTAAGTGGATTATAAATATTTAAATAGTTATTAGTATTTAGTGTGGACTGTGGAATGATTTATCTTTATCTTTTTTTTTTTTTTTTCTTTTGTATGGTACTTTACTTTCAAGAAATCAAGTATTGAGTAAAAAAAAAAAAAAATTTCACTTTCTTTTTTCTTTTGTAAATTTTATATTACTAAGTGGATTATAAATATTTAAGATAGTAATTAGTATTTAGAGTGTGGATTGTGGAGTGATTTATCTTTAGCTTTTTTTTTCTTTTTCTTTTTGTATGGTACTTTACTTTTAAGAAATAAAGTATTGGGTGTAGATATCAAAATTTTATGATGTCTTGACAATCATCCGATTGTTTATGATAAAATATTTGTGATCAAATTAATCCCTAATTGATGATGTGGACAATTAGCGAATGAAATCAAGCCACGTGGCAACATCAAATGAAGAAAGTCATATGGCAACGTTAGAAGAAAAGACCTAGATGGAAAGTTCAGACCAAATTAAATTCATTATTAAATCTCAATAAATGTTGAGAGAAAATTCCAAATCAAATGCTATTAAATTGCCTATAAATAGTGGTTCTCATATGAGAAAAGGAGACAAAAACAAAGAGAGAAAAACCCTACTAACACTTAGCCAAAATAGAGAGTCATCTCTAAGTCCAAAGGAGCACCCTTGCTCCCTCAAAATCAAGCTCATTCCTACTTCTTCAAATCAAGGTAATTATGGATTTTCCTTCAATTTTGTTCGAGATCAAGCCAACGGCCCTCAACTTCAAATCAAATACATCAAATCACACATCCAACTTGGAGACATCAAGACACAATTCAAGATCAAGTTTCATACCCCTTCAGATCGTAAAGTTCTTTGGAGATCGAATCAAAAGAGTTTTATTGAATTCTTTCATTGTAAAGAGTTATACAAAGGATTGTACTCACATATATACAAATTAATATAAATTGATAATTTGTTACACTATTTCGTGATCGTGGGGTTTATCTTTCACGAAAATTATGTGTACACTGGGTTTTTTTTTAAATTTTAATTTTATATTATTAAGTGGATAATAAATACTGAAGATATTTATTAGTATTTAGAGTTTGGATTGTGGAGTGATTTATTTTTATCTTTTATTTTTATTTTTCTTTTTGTATGGTACTTTACTTTCTAGAAATCAAGTATTAGGTAATTTTTTTTTTTTTACTTTTTTTTTTCTTTTCAAAATTTTATATTATTAAGTGGATTATAAAAATTTAAGATAGTAATTAATATTTAAAATGTGGACTGTGAAGTGATTTATCTTTATTTTTTATTTTTTATTTTTTTGCATCGTACTTTACTTTCAAGAAATCAAGTATTAGGTAATTTTTTTTTTTTTTTTTTTTTTGTAAATTGATATTATTAAGTGCATTATAAATATTAAGATAGTAATTAGTATTTAGATTGGATGTATCTTTTTTTTTCTTTTTATATGGTAAATTACTTTCAAGAAATAAAGTATTTTGACTTTTTTTTTTTTTTTAAATTTTATATTATTAAGTGGATTATAAATATTTAAAATAGTATTAGTATTTAGAGTGGATTGTGGAACAATTTATCTTTATCTTTTTTTTTTTTTTTTTGTATGGTACTTTACTTTCAAGAAATCAAGTACTGGGTAAATTTTTTTTTCTTACGGGTTTTTTTTTCTTTTGTAAATTTTATATTATTAAGTGGATTATAAATATTTAAGATAGTAATTAGTATTTAGAGTGTGGACTGTGGAGTGATTTTTTTTTTCTTTTTCTATGGTACTCTACTTTCAAGAAATAAAGTACTGGGAATTTTTTTTTTTTGTTGTAAATTTTATATTATTAAGTGGATTATAAATATTTAAAATAGTTATTAGTATTTAGAGTGTGGACTGTGGAATGATTTATCTTTATCTTTTTTTTTTCTTTTGTATGGTACTTTACTTTCAAGAAATCAAGTGTTGAGTAAAAAAAAAAATTCACTTTTTTTTCTTTTGTAAATTTTATATTATTAAGTGGATTATAAATATTTAAGATAGTAATTAGTATTTAGAGTGTGGATTGTAGAGTGATTTATCTTTTTTTTTTCTTTTTCTTTTTGTATAGTACTTTACTTTTAAGAAATAAAGTACAGGGTGTAGACATCAAAATTTTATGATGTCTTGACAATCATCCGATTGTTTATGATAAAATATTTGTGATTAAATTAATCTCTAATTGATGATGTGGACAATCAACGAACTAAATCAAGCCACGTGGCAACATCAAATGAAGAAAGCCATATGGCAACATTAGAAGAAAAGGCCTAGATGGAAAGTTCAGACCAAATTAAATTCATAATTAAATCTCAATAAATGCTGAGAGAAAATTCCAAAACAAATGCTATTGAATTGCCTGTAAATAAAGGCTTCTCATATGAAAAAAGGAGACAAAAACAAAGAGAAAAAAACCCTACTAACACTCAGCTAAAATAGAGAATCATATCTAAGTCCAAAGGAGCACCCTTGCTCCCTCAAAATCAAGCTCATTCCTACTTCTTCAAATCAAAGTAATTAGGCATTTTCCTTCAATTTTTTTTGAGATCAAGCCCACGGCTCTTGACTTCAAATCAAATACATCAAATCACACATCCAACTTGGAGACATCAAGGCACAATTCAAGATCAAGTTTCATAGCCCTTCAGATCGTAAAGTTCTTTGGAGATCAAATTAAAAGAGTTTTATTGAATTCTTTCATTGTAAAAAGTCATATAAAGGATTGTACTCACATATATACAAATTAATATAAATTGATAATTTGTTACACTATTTCATGATTGTGTGATTTATCTTTCACGAAAATTATGTGTACACTGGGTTTTTTTTTTTTTTTTTTTTTGTTGTTGTTGTAAATTTTATATATTATTAAGTGGATAATAAATACTGAAGATAGTTATTAATATTTAGAGTTTGGATTGTAAAGTGATTTATCTTTATCTTTTATTTTTCTTTTTCTTTTTGTATGGTACTTTACTTTCTAGAAATCAAGTATTGGGTTTTTTTTTTTTCATTTTTTTTTCTTTTCAAAATTTTATATTATTAGTAATTAGTATTTAAAATGTGGACTGTGGAGTGATTTTTTTATTTTATTTTATTTTTTATTTTTTTTAATCTTTTTGCATCGTACTTTACTTTCAAGAAATCAAGTACTGGGTAAATTTTTTTTTCAATTTTTTTTCTTTTGTAAATTGAATATTATTAAGTGCATTATAAATATTAAGATTGTAATTAGTATTTGGAGCGTGGACTATGGAGTATTTTTTCTTTTCTTTTTATATGGTAATTTACTTTCAAAAAATAAAATACTGGAAATTTTTTTTTCTTTTGTAAATTTTATATTATTAAGTGGATTATAAATATTTAAGATAGTTATTAGCATTTAGAGCGTGGATTGTGGAATGATTTATCTTTATGTTTTTTTTTTGTATGGTACTTTACTTTCAAGAAATTAAGTACCTGGTAAATTTTTTTCTCACATTTTTTTTCTTTTGCAAATTTTATATTATTAAGTGGATTATAAATATTTAAGATCGTAATGAGTACTTAGAGTGTGGACTGTGAAGTGATTTTTTTTTTCTTTTTCTATTGTACTCTACTTTCAAGAAATAAAGTATTGGGAAATATATATATATATTTTTTTGTAAATTTTATATTATGAAATTGATTATTAATATTTAAGATTGTTATTAGTATTTAGAGTGTGGACTGTGGAATGATTTATATTTTTTCCTTTTGTATGGTACTTTATTTTCAAGAAATCAAGTACTAGGTAAATTTTTTTTCACTTTTTATTTTTGGTAAATTTTATATTTTTAAGTGGATTATAAATATTTAAGATAATTATTAATATTTAGAGTTTGGACTGTGAAGTGATTTATTTTTATCTTTTTTTTTTCTTTACTTTTTGTATGGTACTTTTCTTTCAAGAAATCAAGTACTGGGTAAATTTTTTTCACTTTTTTTTTTTCTTTCATAAATTTTATACTATTAAATGGATTATAAATAGTTAAGGTGGTAATTAGTTTTTAGAGTGTGGATCGTGGAGTGATTTATCTTTATTTTTTAGTTATTTTTTTTCTTTTTTTATGGTACTTTACTTTCAAGAAATCAAGTATTGGGTAATTTTTTTTCAATTGTTTTTTTTTTTTTTTTTTTTTTGTAAATCTTATATTATTAATTGGATTATAATATTTAAGATAGTAATGAGCTTTTAGAGTGTGGACGGAAAGTGATTTATCTTTTTTTTTTTTTTTTTTTCTTTTTGTATGGTACTTTACTTTTAATAAATCAAGTATTGTGTAAACTTTTTTCTCACTTTTATTTTTCTTTTGTAAATTTTATAGTGTTAAGTAGATTATAAATATTTAATATAGCAATTAGTATTTGGAGTGTGGACCGTGGAGTGATTTATCTCTTCCTTTTTTTTTTTTTTTTTTTTTTTTTTTTTTTTTTTTTTTTTTTTTTTTTCTGTATGGTACTTTATTTTCTAAAAATCAAGTATAGGGTAAATTATTATTATTTTTTTTGTAAATTTTATATTATTAAGTGGATTATAAATATTTAAGATAGTTATTAGTATTTAGAGTTTAGACTGTGGAGTGATTTATCTTTATTTTTTTAATTTTTTTTATAGTACTTTACTTTCAAGAAATCAAGTATTGAGTAATTTTTTTTTTCTTTTGTAAAATTTAAACTATTAAGTGAATTATAAATATTTAAGATAGTAATTAGCATTTAGAGTGTGAACTACGGAGTGATTTATCTTTATCTTTTTTTTTTTTTTTTATAATACTTTACTTTCAAGAAATCAAGTATGGGTAAATTTTTTTTTTTTTTTTTTTTTTTTGTAAATTTTATATTATTAGGTGGATTATAAATATATAAGACAGTAATTAGTATTTAGAATGTGGAATGTGAAATGATTTATCTTTATCTTTTTTTTTTTCTTTTTGTATGGTACTTTACTTTCAAGAAATCAAGTACTGAGCAATTTTTTTTTTTTGTAAAATTAATATTATTAAGTGGATTTTAAATATTTGAGTTAGTGATTAGTATTTAGAGTGTGGACGGTGCAGTGATTATCGTTTATTCTTTTTTATTCTTATTCTCTTTGTATGATACTTTACTTTCAATAAATATAGTACTAGTAAATTTTTTTCTCTTTTGTAAATTTTATATTATTAAATGGATTATAAATATTTATGATATTTATTAGTATTTAGAGTTGGATTGTGGAGTGATTTATCTTTTTTTTTTTTTTTTTTTTGTATGATATTTTACTTTTTCGAGAATCAAGTACTAAGTAAAAAAGATTTCACTTTTTTTTTTTTGGTAAATTTTGTATTATTAAGTGGATTATAAATATTTAAGATAGTTATTAGTTTTTAGAATGTCGATTGTGGAATGATTTATCTTTACCTTTTTTTTTTCTTTTTCTTTTTGTATGAAACTTTACTTGTAAGAAATCAAGTACTAAATAATTTTTTTTGCACTTTATTTTTTGTAAATTTTACATTATTAAGTGAATTATAAATATTTAAGATAGTAATTAGTATTTAGAGTGTGGACTATGGCATGATTTTTTTTCTTTTTTTCTGTTTGTATGGTACTTTAATTTCTAGAAATAAAGTATAGGGAATTTTTTTTCTTTTCTAAATTTTATATTATTAAGTAGATTATAAATTATATCATATTATATATATATAATAAAAGTTGAGCTTAGAGGCCGTAGTTGCGCCAAGTGGCTTCACAAAGTTGCAGAAATTTTTGTAAATTTTTTGATTTTTTTTATAAAAAAAAATCTTCCATAATTTCTAAATTGATAAAAATCTTCATCTAATCCTTATTTTTCAAGTGTAGTGTATTATAAAAAAAATAGCAACTTTCTTATTTTTTTAATTACTACACACTACACGTTTATATATATGAATAAAAAAACAAAGGTAATGCGGTGATTCTCAAATACCACTTCATCTAATTTATCTAATCTCATTTTTTAATACACTACACCACGTTTATATATATAAAACGTAATGTGGTGATTCTCAAATACCACTTTCAAAAACTAAATAGATAATCCTAAGCCAAATAAAAAATAAAAAAGAATTTGATCACAATTGGAATACAGAATATTAATCCGCATCAAATACCACTTTTTAACTATTATGTATTCCTGAAACGGGATCTCTCTCATTCTGTTTATCAGAAAAATAGTCTCTTAAAAAGTCTCTCTTTCTCTCTCGCAAAAGAAAAAGAAGATTCAAACTTGACTCTGAATCACAGCAGAAGATTACTCAATACTGAAAGCGTATTTTCAAGACTCGCTTAGCGATCATGTTTTATTATTATACTCTACTTTTGCATGCTTTTTTCCATGTTATATTTGGTTGAGGGGATTGTTGCCATACCACATATTTAGGAGAGGTTGTTCATCATTTTTAATATAGGTAACTTAGGTTCAAATTGAAATAATCTACCACACGTCCACACTCTCCACTATCATTAAATATCAACATTAAGTATATACGTCATTGTTTACTATATCTTGATATTATGTCAGTATTTTTTTTTTTCTTTTTAATGACTTCTTTACCATCTCGAAACTATATTTGTTTTCATTTTAGAATGGTTTGATATTCTGTAATAGCTCCCAAATATAATATTAGATTTTAGGTATATATTAATATTAATATATATTAGGTATATATTAATATTAGATTAATCAAAAAAAATTATATAGTAAGCATAAAATAAAAACTGCTTCATCTAAGATTTTAGGTAAATTAATATTAGATTAATCAAGACTCTAATTCATTCTTATCATAAAGTAAGTGCATCTCTAAAAAAAATGAAATAAAAAACTGCAGATTAATATTAGAATAATCAGGACTTTAGTTCATTGTTATCATAAAGTAAGTGTATTTCTTAAAAAAAAAAAAAAATACTGCTTCCCATAAGTTTTTTTTTTTTTTGTTTTTAATTTTAAATTTAAAAAAAAAAAAAAAAAATCTAATAACAATCTAGCTAATAACGTTAACTATTTTTTTGGGATAAAGTATTTAAAAAAAAAACTAATATGTAATTAACCTAAACTTCTTGATTAGGTAACTTCAAGAAGTTTAGAGTATTTGATTTTTACTTGGACTCATTTTCTAGGTTGAGTATGTATATATATACACACCGTTAGTTGGTGTAGTTTTTCATTCTCCAACTAATTGTATAGTTTTTTATTATTATTTAGGCTTCCATATATCTACCTTCAATCATGTAGGTATGTATTTTTTACTCTAATTTTTTATCATAATCAATTAAATACGTTTTATGTATTTGTTGCCTTTTGTTTAAGCTAATTTCCTTATGTTTTTCTTTTTTTTGAAGGGGTAATCTCCTTATGTTTGATCTAATTCATATGTTAATGGTTTGATCCAATTTAATTATTTTGTTGTCCAATATATATGTAAGTTGTCATAGTAAATTCCAATTATAGACTATTAAATTTACATACAATTTTTCAATCCATATGGTACTTAGTTTTTTTAACTTTGTTTATTTATTTATTTATTTATTTATTTTTTTAGGTTTTTCAAAAAAGATTTCAAGCATCCTAAGAAAGGTTTGTAATCTAGATGTAGAACTTTGCAATTTTTTTTAATTAGAACAAAGGTTTTATTTCTCAAATAGTTCTATCGTTAAAAAGTAGCCAATTTTATGTTACTTTGTCTAAAGATTTTAATTATTAACATTATTGTTAACAATACTGCAAATCACTTATATTGTAGATTCATTAGGTATAAAATTCATATGCGAATAGTTTGATACATGTAACTACAAATGATATTTTAGCACAATTGGTATGTTAGAAGATAATTTTGTATTAAGGTGCTATCATTTTATGTTTGATGGTTGTTATACCAATGCAATTTATTCCTTTCGTTACAATAATTACTTATTTGGTTATAATAATAATATATTTTCTACAAGTTTTAACATAAAACCGTGCAACGCACGGGTCTTCAACTAGTATTTAAGATAGTTATAGTATTTAGAGTGTGGACTATGGATTGATTTATCTTTATCTTCTTTTTTTATTTATTTTTTATGATACTTTACTTTCAAGAAATCAAGTATTGGGTAAATTTTTTTTCCACTTTTTTTTTCTTTTGTAAATTTTATATTATTAAGTGGATTATAAATATTTAAGATAGTAATTAGTATTTAGAGTGTAGACTGTGGAGTGATTTATCTTTATCTTTTTCTTTTTGTATAATACTTTACTTTCAAGAAATCAAATACTGGGAAATTTTATTTTCACTTTTTTTTTTCTATTGTAAATTTTATTTTGTTAAGTGGATTATCAATATTTGTGGTAGTAATTAGTTTTTAGAGGTGGATCGTGGAGTGATTTATCTTTATTTTTTTGTTTTCTTTTTCTTTTTGTACACTACTTTACTTTCAAGAAATCAAAAATTGGGTAAATTTTTTTTTTTTCACTTTTTTTTTTTGTTGTTGTAAATTTTATATTATTAAGTGGGTTATAAATATTTAAGATAGTAATTTGATTCTAGAGTGTGGACCGTGGAGCAATTTATTTTTTTTTTTTTTTCTTTTTGTATAGTACTTTACTTTTAAGAAATCAAGTACTGGGTAAACTTTTCTCTTACTTTTTTTTTTCTTTTGTAAATTTTATATTATTAAGTAGATTATAAATATTTAAGTTAGTAATTAGTATTTGGAGTGTGAACCGTGGAGTAATTTATCTTTATCCTTATCTTTTCCTTTTTCTTTTTGTATGGTACTTTACTTTCCAGAGATCAAGTACAAGGTAAATTTTTTTTTCTCTTGTAAATTTTATATTATTAAGTGGATTATAAATATTTAAGATAGTAATTAGTATTAAGAGTGTTGACTGTTGAGTGATTTATCTTTTTCTTTTTCTTTTTGTATGGTACTTTACTTTAAAAAAATAAAGTAATGGGTGTAGACATCAAAATTTTATGATGTCTTCACAATCATTCGATTGTTCATTATAAAATATTTGTGATCAAATTAATCCCCAATTGATGATGTGGACAATTAGCGAATGAAATCAAGACACATGGCAACATCAAATGAAGAAAGCCATATTGCAACATTAGAAGAAAAGACCTAGAGGAAAGTTTAGACCAAATTAAATTCATAATTAAATCTCAATAAATGCTGAGAGAAAATTCCAAATAAAATGTTATTGAGTTGCCTGTAAATAGAGGCTTCTCATATAAGAAAAGGAGACAAAAACAAAGAGAGAAAAACCCTACTGACACTCAGCTAAAATAGAGAGTCATCTCTAAATCCAAAAGAGCACCTTTGCTCCATCAAAATCAAACTCATTCCTACTTCTTCAAATCAAAGTAATTAGGGATTTTCCTTCAATTTTGTTTGAGATCAAGCCAATGGCCCTCGACTTCAAATCAAATACATCCAATATCACATCCAACTTGGAGACATCAAGGCACAATTCAAGATCAAGTTTCATAACCCTTCAAATCATAAAGTTCTTTGGAGATTGAATCAGAAGAGTTTTATTATATTCTTTCATTGTAAAGAGTCATATAGAGGATTGTACTCACATATATACAAATCAATATAAATTGATAATTTGTTACACTATTTCGTGATCATGTGATTTATCTTTCACGAAAATTATGTGTACATTGGTTTTTTTTTTGTAAATTTTATATTATTAAGTGGATAATAAATACTGAAGATAGTTATTAGTATTTAGAGTTTCGATTTTGGAGTGATTTATCTCTATCTTTGTTTTTTGTATGGTACTTTACTTTCTAGAAATCAAGTATTGGGTAATTTTTTTTTTTCATTTCTAAATTTTATATTAGTAAGCGGATTATAAATATTTAAGATAGTAATTAGTATTTAGAATGTGGACTTTGAAGTAATTTATCTTTCTCTCTTTTTTTTTTTTTCCTTTTTGTATGGTACTTTACTTTCCAGAAATCAAGTACTAAAGTACAAGATAAATTATTATTTTGTTTTTCTTTTGTAAATTTATATATTATTAAGTGGACTATAAATATTAAGATACTTATTAATATCTAGAGTGTGGACTGTGGAATGATTTATCTTTATTTTTTTCTTTTTCTTTTTGTATGGTACTTTATTTTTGAGAAATCAAGTACTGGGTAAAAAAAATTTCATTTTTTTTTTTTTGTAAATTTTATATTATTAAGTGGATTATAAATATTTAAGATTGTTATTAATATTTAGAGTGTGGATTGTGGAATGATTTATCTTTTTCTCTTTTTTTTTTTCTTGTTCTTTTTGTATGGAACTTTACTTGCAAGAAATCAAGTACTGGATAATTTTTTTTTTCACTTTTTTTTTGGTAAATTTTATATTATTAAGTGGATTATAAATAGAGTGTGGACTATGGTGTGATTTATTTTTTCTTTTTCTGTTTGTATGGTACTTTAATTTCAAGAAATAAAGTCCTGGGAATTTTTTTTTCTTTTGTAAATTTTATATTCTTAAGTGGATTATAAATATTTAAGATAGTTATATTATTTAGAGTGTGGATTATGGATTGATTTATCTTTATCTTCTTCTTTTTTTTCTTTTGTATTGTACTTTACTTTCAAGAAATCAAGTATTGGGACAATTTTTATTTTTTCACTTTTTTTTTCTTCTGTAAATTTTATATTATTAAGTGGATTATAAATATTTAAGATAGTAATTAGTATTTAGAGTGTGGACTGTGAAATGATTTATCTTTATCTTTTTATCTTTTTTTTTTTATCTTTTTCTTTTTGCATGGCATTTTACTTTCAAGAAATTAATTATTGGGAATTTTTTTTTACTTTTTTTTTCTTTTGTAAATTTTATATTATTAAGTAGATTATAAATATTTATGGTAGTAGTTATTTTTTAGAATTTGGTTCGTGTAGTGATTTATCTTTATCTTTTTGTATGGTACTTTACTTTCAAGAAATCAAAAATTGGATAAATTTTTTTTTTCACTTTTTTTTTTTTGTAAATTTATATTATTAAGTGGATTATAAATATTTAAGATAGTAATTAGTTTTTAGTGTGTGGACCGTGGAGCGATTTATCCTTTTTTTTTTTTGTATGGTACTTTACTTTCAATAAATCAAGTATTGGGTAAACTTTTTTCTTACTTTTTTTTTTTTAATAAATTTTATATTATTAAGTAGATTATAAATATTTAAAATAGTGATTAGTATTTGGAGTGTGAACCATGGGGTGCTTTATCTTTATCTTTATCTTTTTGTATGGTACTTTACTTTCTAGAAATTAAGTACAAGGTAATTTTTTTTGTAAATTTTATATTATTAAGTGGATTATAAATATTTAAGATAGTAATTAGTATTTAGAGTGTAGACTGTCGAGTAATTTATCTTTATCTTTTTATTTTTCTTTTTGTATGGCTCTTTGCTTTTAAGAAATAAAGTACTAGGTGTAGACATCAAAATTTTATGATGTCCTCACAATCATCCAATTGTTTATGATAAAATATTTGTGATCAAATTAATCCCTAATTGATGATGTGGACAATTAGTGAATGAAATCAAGCCACGTGGCAACATCAAATGAAGAAAGCCATATGGCAACGTTAGAAGAAAAGACCAAGATGGAAAGTTTAGACCAAATTAAATTCATAATTAAATCTCAATAAATGCTGAGAGAAAATTCCAAATCAAATGCTATTGAATTGCCTATAAATAGAGGCTTCTCATATGAGAAAAGGAGACAAAAACAAAGAGAGAAAAACCTTACTGACACTTAGCCAAAATAGAGAGTCATCTCAAAGTCCAAAGGAGCACCCTTGCTCTCTCAAAATCAAGATCATTCCTACTTCTTCAAATCAAAGTAATTAGGGATTTTCCTTCAATTTTTTTCAAGATCAAGCCAACAGCCCTCGACTTCAAATCAAATACATCCAATCACACATCCAACTTGGAGACATCAAGGCACAATTCAAGATCAAGTTTCATAGCCCTTCAGATTGTAAAGTTCTTTGGAGATCGAATCAGAAGAGTTTTATTGTATTCTTTCTTTGTAAAGAGTCATACAGAGGATTGTACTCACATATATACAAATCAATATAAATTGATAATTTGTTACACTATTTTGTGATCGTGTGATTTATCTTTCACGAAAATTATGTGTACACTGGGTTTTTTTTCTTTTGTAGATTTTATATTATTAAGTGGATAATAAATACTGAATATAGTTATTAGTATTTAGAGTTTGGATTGTGGAATGATTTATCTTTATCTTTTCTTTTTCTTTTTGTATGGTACTTTACTTTCTAGAAATCAAGTATTGGGTAATTTTTTTTTCACTTTTTTTTTTCTTTTCTAAATTTTATATTATTAAGTGGATTATAAATATTTAAGATAGTAATTAGTATTTAGAATGTGGACTGTGGAGTGATTTATCTTTATCTTTTTTTTTTTTGGTATGGTACTTTACTTTCAAGAAATTAAGTATTGGGTAAATTTTTTTTTTACTTTTTTTTTCTTTTGTAAATTGAATATTATTAAGTAGATTATAAATATTAAAATAGTAATTAGTATTTAGAGTGTAGGCTGTGGAGTGATTTTTTTTTCTTTTGTATGGTACTTTACTTTAAAGAAATAAATTACTGGGAACATTTTTTTTCTGTTGTAAATTTTATATTATTAAGTGGATTATAAATATTTAAGATAATTATTAGTATTTAGAGAGTAGACTGTGGAATGATTTATCTTTATCCTTTTTTTTTTTGTATTGTACTTTACTTTCAAGGAATCAAGTACTGGGTAATTTTTTTTTTCTTGTCTAAATTTTATATTATTAAGTGGATTATAAATATTTAAGATAGTAATTAGTATTTAAGGTGTGAACTGTGGTGTGATTTTTCTTTATTTTTTCTTTCTTTTTGTATGGTACTTTACTTTCAAGAAATAAAGTATTGGGAAATATTTTTTTTTTTGGTAAATTTTATATTATTAAGTAGATTATAAATATTTAAGATTGTAATTAGAATTTAGAGTGTAGAGTATGAAATGATTTATCTTTGTCCTTTTGTATGGTACTTTACTTTCAAGAAATCATGTACTAGGCAATTTTTTTTCACTTTTTTTTTTCTTTGGTAAATTTTATTATTATTAAGTGGATTATAAATATTAAAGATAATTATTAGTATTTAGAGTATGGATTGTGGAGTGATTTGTCTTTATCTTTTTTTTTTTCTTTTTGTACGGTACTTTACTTTCAAGAAATTAAGTACTGGGTAATTTTCTTTTCACTTTTTTTTTTTTCGTTTGTAAATTTTATATTATTAAGTGGATTATAAATATTTAAAGTAGTAATTAATTTTTAGAGTTTGGACCGTGAAGTGATTTATCTTTATCTTTTTGTTTTCTTTTTCTTTCTGCATGGTACTTTACTTTCAAGAAATTAGGTATTGGGTAAATTTTTTTTTTCACTTTTTTTTCTTTTTTAAATTTTATATCGTTAAGTGGATTATAAATATTTAAGATAGTAATTATTTTTTAGAGTGTGGATCGTGAAGTGATTTTATCCTTTTTTTTTTTTTTTTTTTTTCTCTTGTACTTTTTGTAATTTTAATTTTTGTTAGAATTATATTTGATGTGGACCAAGAGTGATTTATCTTTTTTTTTTTTTTTTTTTTTGTATAGTACTTTATTTTCCAGAAATCAAGTATAGAGTAAATTATTTTTTTTCTCATTTTTTTTCTTTTTTAAATTTTACATTATTAAGTGGATTATAAATATTTAAGATAGTAATTATTATTTTGAGTGTGGACTGTGGAGTGATTTATCTTTATCTTTTTTTTTTTTTTTTTTTTTTTCATTTGTATGGTACTTTGCTTTCAAAAATAAAGTATTGGTTAATTTTTTTTTTATTTTTAAATTTTATATTATTAAGTGGATAATAGATATTATTTGTATTTAGAGTGTGTGGAGTGATGTATCTTTTTTTTTTCTTTTTTTTTTTTTTTTTTTTTAGTACTTTACTTTCAAGAAATCAAGTATTGGGTAATTTTTTTTTTCACTTTTTTTTTCTTTTGTAAATTTTATATTATTAAGTGGATTATAAATATTTTAGATAGTAATTAGTATTTAGAATGTGGAATGTGGAGTGATTTATTTTTATTTTTTTCTTTTTGTGTGGTACTTTACTTTTTAGAAATCAAGTACTGGGTGAACTTTTTTTTTTCACTTATTTTTTTCTTTTGTAAATTTTATATTATTAGGTTGATTATAAATATTTAAGATAACAATTATTATTTAGAGTGTGGACACTACGAAAAAATTTTATTTTTAGCAGCGGTTGTAACCACTACTAAAACTATTAAAAACTGCTGCTATAAGTCAGATAAGTCTATACCATCAGTTTTCTAAACTCCTGCTACAACTTGAATAACCGCCATTAAGTTCCCATCACTATAGGTTACTATAGGTTATAGCAGCGATTTTAGGAATCACTGGTATAGAAAACATCTTTGACTTGCTGCTAGAGAATTAAAAACTGCTAGTACACACAACATTACCTTTTGGAATTAATTATTGATACCAACGGCTATGTAATTGCTGCTATAGATTCTTTAGTAATAGTTCTATGAGCTGCTACTAGAGAATTAAAAACTACTAGTACACACGGTCCTTCCTTTTGGAATTAATTATTTGTACCAACTGTTATGTAACTACTGCTATTGATTTTTTAGCAGCAATTCATAGAATTGTTGCTAGAGAATTAAAAAACCGCTAGTACATAGAGCCTTCCTTTTGGAATTAATTATTTATACCAGTGGTTATGTAACTACTGCTATAGATTCTTTAGTAGCAGTTCTATAAACCGCTACCAACAAAATTAAAAATGTTGGTATTCCTTTCCCTTATTTCTAGCATGAATTATTTTTAACAGCGATTTTGTGAATTACTACTAGATATTCTTTAACAACAATTTTATACAACACTTCTATAAAATAAAATAAAAACCACTAGTTCTCCCATTTGTACACTTTGTTATAATAAATTAGTTATTGCAGCAAAAAACAACCGCTCCTATAGGTTCCATGTAGGAGCAGTTATAAAAACCATTGCCAAAGGTATAAACATTATTGAATATAGCAAAAATATATTTTTAATTAAATTTTTCCCTGAAAATTAGTATTATAACATGTTTGGAATGTTATTAAAATCCACAATTTCAAAACTCAAAGTAATAAAATAATTGTATCTTATAGATTATTTAAAATTAAACCATGGTAGAATATGGTTTTACATTACGCACCAAATATTCTCTCTACTTATATACCCAAAACAAAAACTATCCAACCAAATTATCTAAACCTAAATCATATTTAAGCCCCTAATTTTAAAAAGAAAAAAGAAAAAAAAATTACATGTAGGGGTTTTGGCGTCTTGATAGTAGTGGGAGGCTTGTATAACAGAGGTGGTGACCCCTTAGATTCCTCTTTCTCTCTCTTTCAATTGTTTTGTCAACCTTAGGTCTTTTATTTTGGTAATATATAGTGAAACAATGCGTTTTATTTAACAATTCATAACATTTTTGTATCTCTCTATTTCTCTTCAGGGCCTTATTTGGTTAGTTATTACTATTAGTCCTTAATTATTATTATTTTTTTCTTTTTTTTAAAAATACTAAAACGGTGGGTATGCTAAAAGATATAAAGAATAGAGAAATGTATGGTGTAAGCTTAGTCAGTTAATGAAATATTCTCTCTACTTATATACCTAAAACAAAAACTATCCAACCAAATTACCTAAACCTAAATCATATTTAAGCCCGTAATTTAAAAAGAAAAAAGAAAAGAAAAATTGCCCGTAGGGGTTTCGGCTTCTTGATAATGGTGAGAGGCCAGTATAACGAAAGTGGTGACCCCTCAGATTCCTCTTTCTCTCTCTTTCAAATGTTTTGTTAGTCTCAGGTCTTTTATTAATCTGATTTGTTATTACTATTTGTCCTTACTTATTTTGTTTTGTTTTTTGTTTTAAAAATAAAGTAGTGGGTATGCTAATAGATATGAAGAATAGAGAAAAGTGTGGTGTAAGCTTAAGCAATTAATGAGATATTAATGAGATAGCAGTAAAATAAGTTAATGAGAACTTTTGGGTAATAGTAAAAAAAATTTAATGAAAGAGGTAAAAAAAAGCTAAATGCAAAATTAGAGCGTCACTTGACAGGACCTCATGCACTCCTGCATGAGGTCTAAAATACTAAAGCAGTGGATACACTAAAAGACATGAAGAATAGAAAAAGGTGTGGTGTAAGCTTAGGCAATTAATAAGATATTAATGAGATAACAGTAAAATAAGTTAATGTGAATTTTTGGATAACTGTAAAAAAAAACTTAATGAAAGAGGTAAAAAATGGTAAATGCAAAATTAGAGCGCCACTTGGCAGTACCTCATGCACTCCTGCATGAGGTCTCTGCTTATTTATATATATATATATATATATATATATATATATATATATTTATATTGATTTCAAATAAATCATTTAGCTGGCGTCAGAGTAACACAATAGTACCAAAATCCTAAAGTTCCAAACTTTTAAGTTCCAAATAACCAATAGCCAAAGTGTGCCAAATAAATGACAAATTAAAAAAAGGAACAATAGTTGAATATTAAGAACAAATTACTTGATAAATAACTTGATATCAATAATATTTCAATTTTTTTTTAATTTATAAATATGATAAAATTTTAACTTATGACATCTGCTCTATGATAATTGATTTTTATCATTATGCTAAGATATTCATTCATTCATTAGATACATTTTCTTTTGTGATCCATTTCATGTCAACTCAATTGGTTTTTGGTATAGCTGGAGTTTGAACCCCTAAATTTTTTATCCAATTATAAGAGACTTAACAAATACTTTGGATTTTTTAAGTAAACTAGTTATAGGCCCATGCGTTGCACGGTTTTATGAAAAAATTTATAACATAAATTTATAAAATAAATATATAAATAATTATATATTTTAATAGATTCAATAAATAATTATCTCACTAAAATAAGGGGTAAGATTTCTTCCTAAAACTAAATTAAATTGATTTCCAAATTGAATTTTAAATTGATAATTATTTAAAAAAATACTAAAAAAATTGATAAATCTAAAATTAATATAATCTTGATAATATTATAAATTAAAATTAAAGTTGATAATTCAAGAATACACATGTAGAACATCTTGATAATTTGATGTAACATAAAAATCAAATAAGAAAATTGTTAAAATTAATCTATTAATTCTAACCATATTTAATCATTAATTCTAAGACCCTAACCCTAAGCATATAAATTAGATCAAAGCTAAGAAAATTAGTTTAAACAAAAGGCAACCAATACACAAAACCTAATCAATTTAATAAAAACAAAATACAAAAACAAAAGAGGAACTTTTAGAAACTTGACAATGTTTTGCACGGTTTTATGAAAAAACTTATAAAATATATGTATAAATAATTATATATTTTAATAATTATTATAACAAAATAAGTACTAATTTGTTAGTGACTTGAAGTATTGTTAAAAATAATATCAATGATTAAAAAATGTTAGAAGTATTTTTTTCCTTTGGAAAATCTTTAAATACTTATTTGTACATTATGTTTTTAGAGTATCCTTGTTCTTCTTTGTCGTTGTTCTTTATTAAAATCTTTAGACATAGTATTATAAAAATTGGCCACTTTTAAGAGATAGAACTATTCAAAGAATAATAACCTTTAATTTGTTCTAATCATAGAACCTATCATAATTTTTGCTTCCTGTATGTTGCACGATTTTATACATAAATTCATATAATACAAAATTTATTTGAGAAACAAAAAGAAAATGAATAGTTTGAATTGTAAGAGAGACACTACGTGTAAATGAAAAAAAAAAATTGCAGAGCTCTACATATAGATTACACACCTTTCTTAGGATGCTTGGAATCTTTTATGATAAACTTGGAAAACAAAATCAAGAAAAAAATTAAACCGAGTTAGAAAAAAAAAAAATTGAACCATATAGATTGTAAAATTGCATGAGTCTATGACCATTTAATATCAGGCTTTAAAATAAATTTTTTTCTGTAAAGAGCTATCATTTCCACTTTGATTTTACTACTTTAGTCAAATAAGTTCCATAATCGCAAGGAAAAAAAAAACCTAATTTAGATAATGATGGTCCAAAATTTTGCAATTTAAAACCAAAATTATAAAAAGATTAATGAAGAATTTGTTGGGAATAGAAAATTATACTAATAATTAGCAAAAAAATATTAATTAATGTTGCAAACGGATACATAATTCTATGCGCACTTTACATAAATAAATGCTAATATTCAAAATAAAAATAAAAATAAAAAGTAAAAAGGAAACAACATGAATAAATCATACTTGGCAAAATTTATTTCATTTTGTTTGATAAATTATATAAAATAAATCCTATTAACTTAGTTTTAGTGTATTTAAATGATCTAGAAAAATAATGAATCATATACTTTTGAGCCTAATCACATCTAGCAAAATAATAAAGCATTCAAAATATTGAAAGGCAATTTAAGTTCATCTATGCTTGCATGAGATACGTACCTATTCATAGTAGCAATGAAAGCCTCATCTCTGAGATGAAGAATCAATGTAATGCTAATAAAATAAAATAAAAATAAAAAATAAAAGAGAAAGAGAATAAAATATTTTGATAATATAATTAAATTTAATAACAAATAAACTGAAAAAAGAATTAATTCAAAAAATTAATGGAGATATTCTGATTTGTAACTTGATATTCTGATAAAATAATATTAATTTAATACTAACAATAATAATTAATAAAATTTAAGTTGCAATTTGAGGAAAATAGAATTTTAGAATATAAAATAGATTAACATTGATTGAGTTTAACAATCAATTAGTAAAAGGAACTAATTGAAAAAAGTAAATTAGTAAAGGGATTTTTTCAAGTGATAGTCCAATAGGGAAAAAAAAAATCAAAGCCCAAAAAAAAAAAACACACACACACGCACACACAAAAGAATTCAAAATTTTGAGAATTAAAAAAAAAATCATAAACTTACTTGAAAGGAATCAAGAACTTGAATGGGTGTCCCATGTTTTCCTTCTTTATAATAAACTTCCTTTGACATAAGATCCATGCATGCAACTTCTGGAAAAAAAGAAAAAGAAAAAGAAAGTAAGATTAATTTATTAGATCAAAACTATTAAATACAAATACATATGCTTAAGTTGTTAATTAAAAATTTTCAATTCTGATAATAATTAAAATTGAAAACATAAAGAACCACAATACACACAAACATATGAAAAAGCCCTAGATTGAACAAATAAAATAAAATCCATAAAATAATTTAAAACATGATTAAGTAAAAGGTTCAGTTGTAAATAATAAACAATATAAAATTCTTAACAATAAAAAAAGGTTGTTGAGTTAAGAAAAGGGGGACTTGAACACTCCCTTTTGAGGCAATGAACATGAACGGAATGTAATTCGTGATGTGATGGGCTAAAGAAAGAGCTTTGCTTCCTTACCTACCACTGAAGGTGTGTAATGGAAAAGGCTTCTCAGTATTATGAACAATCTGAGAGCATTAAAAAATAAATAAATAAAAATAAGAACAATTTGAGAACGATTCTAAAAAAAAAGAGAGCAATATGAGATTGAGAATTTTTTTTTTAATCACCATATGGGAAGAGAGAGCCATAGTATTAATAAAGAATCTGTATGTATAATGTTATGGTTAATCGTAGTTTTTAGATGGAATGATTAACATTGACAATCTGTTGTGATAGAAATTGCCAAGTAATAGATATCAATACTTCAAATGAAGCTAACATGATATAAACAAATAAAGATTCCTATATGAGTAAACTATTAATTAAAAGTTAATAGTAAAATTAAAATATAAGTTAAAACTATTAATTTTATTTAATGATAATCAATTTAGAAATTCTAGGAGAAGAATATAAGGACAAATATATATATATATATATATATTTTTTTTTTTTTTTTAAATAGACTTTTAATTAGAGTAGAATTAAAATTTTGAAAATTTAGATGAGAAATATAATCTAAATTAAATTTTTGTATGTTAAATATTATCCCTTAATTTAAGAAATATATCCTAACAAATAAAAAAATAATGTTACTGTGAGTACACAACTCGCCATTAAGCAGTTTTTGTCCGCTTTGGGGAGCCAGTCCCTCACGGTTTTGTCCTCGGCCCCGAGTGTGGTCTTTTGGGATTTTCACCTTCTTTTGAGGCTTGACACCCTTAGTCCCCCATCGGTTGGAGAACCCTCCCACTCATGGTTTATAAGCTTCTGGAGCAACCATGAGTGTACCACTACTACACTTTTTAATGTGAGTACACAACTCGTCATTAAGCAGTTTTTGTCCGCTTTGGGGAGCCAGTCCCTCGCGGTTTTGTCCTCGGCCCCGAGTGTGGTCTTTTGGGATTTTCACATTCTTTGAGGCTTGACACCCTTAGTCCCACATCGGTTGGAGAACCCTCCCACTCATGGTTTATAAGCTTCTGGAGCAACCATGAGTGTACCACTACTACACATGTGTAGTAGTGGTACACTCATGGTTGCTCCAGAAGCTTATAAACCATGAGTGGGAGGGTTCTCCAACCGATGTGGGACTAAGGGTGTCAAGCCTCAAAGAAGGTGAAAATCCCAAAATACCACACTCGGGGCCGAGGACAAAACCGCGAGGGACTGGCTCCCCAAAGCGGACAAAAACTGCTTAATGGCGAGTTGTGTACTCATAGTTACTATAATTTTATTTAATGATAAGAATGAATTAGAGTCCTGGTAGTATACTATTCCTTTTTAGTTCTTTAAAAATCTAAAAATTTAATAAAATTTCTGCAATTTGATGAAGCCACGTGGCGCAACCACAGCGTCTAAGCCCAACTTTTAATATATATAATATGATATGATGTGATTCTATATTATGTCTATTTTATTTTATTTTTTGATTTTTTTTATTCCAACTTTATAGGGGGCCAATTATATTTTTTTTGTCCAAAATCTAAATCTAATATATCTCTATATTATATATATATATATATATATATATTAAAAAAAAAAAAAGTTAAGTGCCCCCATTGATCTAAAGTCTCTATCCCCAATTTGACACCACACTTAGCACACTGAAAATCCCTACGCTTATTTCTCTTAAAAACAGTGATATTGGAGAAAAGAGATGAGAGAAAATAAGGTTTTTAGCTTTTTATGTAATGTCAGATGTGGATCCCATGAATTTTAAAATATTTACAATAATACTATTGAACATTGTTACTTAAACACTGAAAATTGCTATGGATGTGATCTCAAAATACAGTGTTTAAACAACTTAAATTAAGAATGGTGACTAAAAGTCCCAAACACTCTTAACTAAAATCTCTTAACAAACACATTTTTTTTTTTGTTGGGAAAAATGTCTTAACACCCCCTAAACTTTAACATAGTAGCTATTACACCCCTAAACTTTTATTTTAGCCAATTTACTCATTCAACTTCACATATGTGCCAAATTAATACTTCAGTTAGTTTGATGTTAATAAACTAACAGAATACTAGCGTGAGCATTAAAATCACCCAATTATATCGCCTGAGACCTATGGAGAGATGAGAGAGAAAAACAATTTTAAGAGAGAGAACACATCCTAGTATCAAATGGAAGCCACAAATTTTTTGAATCTTAGGAGAGAGAGACATTCATGGTCTTGTTAACAACAATCTCACCGTTCAATTTTGTGAGAGGCAAACCTAGATTTAAGATGTGGAGGTTAGATTTAGGTTTAAATCTGAAACGCTAAAAGCTTGAGAGTTTTGGATATGGAGGCTATGGTTTTTTCGGAGAGAGAAAACGGTGAGAGAAGTTAGAGAAGAGACCTGTGGCAATTTATGTCTTGAGTCAGCCATGGGGGCTGATCTATGGGTTTAGAGAGAGAAGTTGTAAAACTGAGATGAGATGAGATGTAGAGACTGAGATGAGAGAGAAGTTGGATTTTGGAAACCACCCTCATATCGCTGTCTGAATAACTAAGATGAGATATAGAGACTGTGGCTTCTTGTAAATGTATTTTGGGATCTTGTACATGTATTTATAATTTTTGTACAAATTACAATTTCGTTGAATATACAAATAACAATTGATTTAAATTTGAGATAGCAAATAATCATTTAGCTTAGCTTGCAGTTTCTTCTAATAGAGTTTGATCTAATCTGCATTTTCTTCTAATAGAGTTTGATCTGAGTTGGTATGTTCTTGTGCTTAATCTTTATCTGCAGTTGGGGATAGGGATGAGGTTGTCTTGATTCTGTCCATGGTTTTGCTGCCGGTATATTTTGTTTTATTTATTTTTTTTAGTTTTTTTTTCTCACCCCCTCCCAATTGGTTTGGAATTTGGACGTATGTTTTTTAAAAATGAGATGCACTTTCGTGACAGTTCCGTTAGTCACTTAACGATTATGCTAACAGATGGTTCTATTTGTCCCTTCTTGTGAAGTTGTTGAGAGGTTCCTTGGAGTACCACGTGTACTACAATGCTTGTTGGGTGTTTTTTCGAGGGGTTTGGGAAACTTTTGTGAGAGTGTTCATGGAGGATTTGGCACAATCTTGGACGCGTTTGTCCCTAACAGAGAGGGAAGGGCCGGGCTGCCGTCTCATGACTGATGAGAGTGTCAAACAATTCTCAATAGCAGCGAGATTCACGACGAGGAGAGCTATCAATGTTGACTCAATAGCAAGGACTTTCACCCCCTTGTGGCGTGCAAAGAAAGGTTTCAAAATCCAAAAGATTGGAGACCATGAGATGCTGTTTTCATTTGACACTAAAGAGGAGGTCGATAGAATCCTTAATAGTGAACCATGGAGCTTCGACAAGCATTTGGTGGTCATGCAACGTTATGATCATGATTTACCATTGGAGGATATCAGTTTCGAAAGGACCAACTTTTGCATTCAAGTCCATGGACTACCAATAAAATTCATGACCATTGCAGCAGCAGAAAAAATTTATGGAGTTGTGGGAGAGGTTATTAGCCAAACGGAGCCGAAGCTTTACGATGGGGGCAATTTTATTTGGATAAAAGTGGCCGTGGACATAAATCTACCACTATGTCGTGGTTGCCTTGTGTCCTTGAACGATGAGAAGCAAGTGTGGATTTCTTTTAAGTATGAGAGATTACCCAATCTCTGCTATTGGTGTGGTCGCCTCACACATGACGATCGGGATTGTGAGCTTTGGATTGAAAGTGAAGGGACCCTTAAGAGTGAACAAAGGGAATTCGGTCCTAGTCTACGAGCACAGCCATTTGTGGCTTCAACAAGACACACTGTCTCGGTACCAGGTTATTACTCGAACATGAAGAAAACCAATCATGGTAAAGCTGGCGGCCAGAGGGAGAAAGACAGGCCAGCGAAGCCCCACCACCCAGAACCGATCACCAGGACGGAGATTGCTCCACAGGCTGACCATTACAAAGAAGACATTAATTCATATTTACCATGCAACAGCCACAGTGATTTAAACCCCATAAATGCCACGATTCCACCTATCACGCCTGCATGTAATTCCGTGTTTAATGGCTTACCTGAAGAGTCCAACAATGTAGAGAAGTCAACAAATGCTGCAACGGTGCAATCAATGAGATATTACGTGGGTGACATGCCAGGAAAGGAAAAATATCCGGAAGTGGGAGCAATTAATATAGATATGGTGCAATCAATGGGATATGATAAGGGTAAGGTGCCAGGAAAGGAAAAACAGCCGGATGTGGGAATTAATTACATGAATTCATTTGAAGGGAAAAACGGCAAAAATGCACACGAGCCTGCTAGGGTTATGCCCACTAGGGTTTCGGACCAACCAAAACGTGTCCTCCCTGCTTGGACACGTAGAGATAGGCCAGCCACCAAAGGTCCGAGTAAACCAACAGAAAAAATTACAAGAAAGAAGAGAGAATATGTGATTTCCGATGACCATGTGGAGTTGTTTTCAAAACGCCTTCAGATTTCTCAGAATGGTGAGGAGGCATCTAGTATATTGGCGGAGGCTGATGTTCAGCCCCACCAGGAGCAATAAGTTGCCTAGCTTGGAACTGTTGTGGGCTTGGGAACCTACGTACAGGGAGAGAGCTTGTGGAGTTCACATGGGCAAAAGATCCCTCTGTAGTGTTTGTGGCTGAGACACTTACAGATGATGCAAGGCTGGAGATTATACAAAGAAGCATGGATTATGATCACAGATGGGTGGTTCCACGGGAGGGTAGAGGTGGTGGCTTGGCTTTGTTTTGGAAGTCTTCAATAAATCTGTCAGTAGTGGGGTCGTGCAAGTATTATATTGATGCTATCATAGATAGGGGTTCAGAAAACGAATGGCGGCTAACCGGATTCTATGGTGAGCCTGAAACAGCAAGAAGATCAGAAGCATGGGAGAAACTCAGGTATCTCAATTCTCAATCTAAAGTACCTTGGTTATGCTTTAGGGATTTTAATGAGATAATTAGACAAGATGAAAAGGTGGGAAGTGCTCTAAGACCCCATAATCAAATGCAATTGTTTAGAGAAGTGTTAGACAAATGTGGATTTATGGATTTGGGTTATGTAGGACCTAAATTCACATGGGCTAGACACTTTGACAATGGCAATTCAATATGGGAGAGACTAGATCGGGGTTTGGCCACTAATAATTGGTTTTTAAAATTTCCTAGTACGAGAGTTCACAATTTAAGGTGTGATTCTTTGGATCACAACCCAATCCTTATTGTGTTTTCGGGACTGGATCCTCCTAAAAGGAAGAAAGTATTTCGGTTTGAAGAAATGTGGTTGTCAAATCCGGGTTGTTCTGATATTGTTGAAGCCGTGTGGAATAGGTGTGACAATGAATCTTTGGAAGGGATTGTAGGTAGAGTTGAAAAATGTGGTAGGGATTTGAGCTGGTGGGAGAAGAATGTGTTTGGGAATGTAAGAAGGGAGTTGGAAAAATTGAAAAAACTTCTACCCAAGGCCGTGGAGGAGGCCATTCTTAGGGGTGACAATACTAGGGTTAGAGAACTAAAAAAAGAAATTGAAGAGTGGCGTGATAAGGAGGCTACAATGTGGGCACAAAGATCAAGAATTTTATGGGCAAGACAAGGGGATAAAAATTCGAGGTACTTTCATAGTTGTGCCATGAAAAGATACCGGAAAAATTTGATTGAAGGTATGAGAGATGAAGAGGGTTCATGGAAGACCAACCCGGAAGACTTTACAGAAATTCTTGTAAGCTACTACCATTCACTATTCAACTCTACGGGTCATTTGGATTCTTCACAGGTGTGGGAGTGTGTGCCTAGGGTGATTACTGATGAGATGAATGCCCTATTATGCAAAAAATTTGAAGTACATGAAGTAGAAGTGGCTTTGCAACAAATGGCTCCCCTCAAAGCCCCTGGTCTAGACGGAATGCCACCTCTTTTCTACCAACACTTTTGGGGAACAGTTAATCATGATGTTACCTCCTCCATCCTCATGTGGCTAAACTCAGGTACTTTGCCCCAATCTATTAACCATACTTTTATCACACTGATACCCAAAACATACTCCCCTGAATATGCCCACCAATTTTGCCCTATTAGCTTGTGTAACGTGTTGTATAAAATTTTTTCTAAAGTTTTAGCCAACCGTTTAAAAAAAGTTTTACCTTCAATTATCACAAAACACCAATCTGCCTTTACCAAAGATAGACTTATCTCTGATAATATAATGGTGGCATTTGAGACATTACATTGTTTGCAACGATATAATTTTGGCTCGCATGATTATATGGCAGTTAAACTTGACATGAGTAAGGCCTAAGATAGGTTGGAATGACCTTTTTTGGAAGGCATAATGAGGAGGATGGGGTTCAATGAAGGATGGATAAATCTGATTATGTTGTATGTTAAAACTGTTACATACTCAGTGTTGGTGAATGGAAAACCTTGTGGAATGATTCACCCTACAAGGGGTATTAGGGAAGGCGACCCCATTTCCCCTTTCCTTTTTTTGCTATGCACTGAAGGGTTGAACGGGTTGCTCAAAAAAGCAGAAGGGAATGGGGATATTCATGGTTTCTCCCTTTGTAGAAGAGGCCCAAAACTAACACATTTGCTTTTTGCAGATGATAGTCTCCTTTTTTGCAGGGCAACAATGGAGGAATGTGGCAAAGTATTGGAGATGTTAAATGCCTATGAAGTTGCTTTCGGCCAAAAAATAAATAGAAGTCAGACAGTACTGTTCTTTAGCAAAGCAACTAACGAAGCTTTAAAGGAGCAAATAAAAGAGGCGTGGGGTGTACTAGAAATTATGCAATATGAGAAGTACTTGAGTCTACCATCTTTTGTGGGGAAAAGGAAAAAAGCAAGTTTCAATTACATTAAGGAGCGAGTGTGGAGAAAACTTCAAGGATGGGAAGGGAAGTTACTTTCACAGGCGGGTAGGGAGGTATTGATAAAATCAGTCATCCAAGCCATCCCCACATACACCATGGGATGCTTCAAAATTCCAATAGGTCTATGCAATGAGATTGAGACCATGATTAAAAAATTTTGGTGGGGACAACGAGGAGATCATAGGAAGATACATTGGGTCAAATGGGATGAGTTGACTAAAGCCAAAGGAGTGGGTGGCATGGGCTTTAGAGACTTAGCAAAATTCAATGACTCCTTACTAGCAAAGCAAGCTTGGAGGCTTTTGCATAATCATAACTCCCTTTTCTACAAAGTGTTCAAGGCGCAGTTTTTTCCGAATTCAACCATTATGGAGGCCAAGGAGTCAAGGATGGGATCTTATGCTTGGAGGAGTATACTTGTAGGGAGGGATGTTATTCAAAGGGGGGCTAGATGGAGAGTTGGTGATGGAAAAAAAATCAGAATTTGGCAAGATCATTGGCTGCCAAGAAAACACCCTCCACAAGTACTATCCTTTCCCTTGACAAATTTTGAGAATTCTAAAGTGGATATCCTTATCGACTCAAGTAGGAAGATGTGGAATGAAGAGATGCTATACGGATTGTTAAATACAGAGGAAGCAGAGATAATCAAGACCATTCCTTTAAGTAGTGAAGCTTCAGAGGATATTCTATTCTGGCCTTACTCAAGCAATGGCCAATATAGTTGCAAGACCGGATACAAAATTTTAAAAATGGAAGACGAGCTGTCTGCTGAACCACAAGTATCCACAAATGACGAGAAGCAGCTGTGGAATGGAGTTTGGTCATTGCGAGTTCCTCCCAAGGTGAAAACACTGCTATGGCGTGCATGCCGTGAAGCTATGCCGACGAAGAATGCACTATTCCGTCGAACCATCTCAACGGATTCTCTATGTGTCAGATGCCACGCCCATACTGAAGACTCACTGCACGCCCTGTGGTCCTGCCCAGAACTAGATTCGGTGTGGTCAGATATGGAGCTATGGAATTTCCGGATTTCTGTGCAGTTCGTGACTTTCAAAGAGCTGCTGTCGTGGTTAATTACAAACAACCATCAAACAGAGGTCTTTGCTGTAACGGCTTGGACAATCTGGAACCAATGGAATCGGGTTCGTCTCAACCAACCAGCAGACTCACTTCACCAAATTCCTCACATCTCGAAGTCTTGGTTAGCTGAATACCATACTCGGCAACTGCCTATGGTTACTCTAGTGCAGCAGAATCGTAGTACCAGAATTCATTGGAAGCCACCACCATCAGAGCTTTTCAAAATTAATTTCGATGGTGCCGTCTTCCCACATGATAAAAAGTCTGGCATTGGAGTCGTTATAAGACATCACCAAGGATCTATGATTGCTTCATGCTCAAAACCGGTACGCCAGGAGTTATGCAGTGAGGATATTGAGGCAACAACTGTAGCATGGGCTCTGTTATTTGCTTTGGAAGTGGGGGTGAAACGGGCAGTACTAGAAGGTGACTCTTTGTCTGTTATCAAAGGGTTAATGGAGGAAGAAAGGCTGCTAATACCAATGGGATTGCTCATTGAGGAGGCCAAATAGTTATCTCAACATTTTGAAGAATTACATTACTCTCATGTTAAGAGGGATTGTAACGTTTTAGCTCATAATCTGGCTAGACATGTCGCTGGCATTCCAGATTTGTTAGTTTGGATGGAGGATATTCCTTCACATTTTCATGATGTACTTCAAGCCGATTTATTAGGCTTATCTGAATAAAAGTATTTTACGTGGTTTCCTTAAAAAAAAAGGGGAGTAATGGCCACTACTTCAAAGTTTAAGGAGCCTCCAAGCATTTTCCCCTTTTTTTTTTGGACCCACAGTTTTTTTATTTTTTTTATTTTATACAAGAATTTTTACTTTAGCCTAATCTAAGTGTATATGTGTGTGAAACTTTCTCTTAAAGACTTGAACCCCGGCCCTTACCCCCACACCCCACAATCACTTATACTTGTGGAGTGACCACCGCACCAAGTGTGCGAGGTGGTGACTAGGGGGGTGTAGAAAACCCACTAATCCACCAAACTTGACTCGACCTAACCCAACCCGCCGGGTTGGGTCAGTTTTTAGGGCTTGATGGGTTGGGTTGGGTTACAAAATTTTTTTTATAGTTGGTCGGGTTGGGTTTGGGTCATAAAATTACAAACCCGCCAAACTCGACCCGACCCGACCCGACCCACCCATATTTAATATATGAGATGGGTTCAAGTTACACCTGGTGTAACTCCTTAAGAGTTACACCTTTTTTGTACCGTAGATTTCTAATAGATCGAACGGTTGAAAAAGTAGCATTAAATGATTAAGGATTTCCACCTTATTTACTTAATTAATAACAGATTTTCTCTATCTTCATTTATTATTTTCCATAGACCTCCTTAAGTGTTGTTTAACTGTGCCCCTTTCTTCCTTTAAAAAAAAAAAAAAAAAATTCTACTACCAAGTCACACCAACCTCTTTCTTCTTCTTCCCGCTCAGGATGGAATTAGGCCAAATCTATTTCAATTAGCAGAATATTGTAGGCATTATACATAATACGCATTTCATTTATAATTAGAAGGCGTTGTGATGAAAATATCCCTTGCCTGTAACTCTTGAATCAAGGAGTATATATATGGTTCAAATATTTCTTAACCACAAAAACGAATTCAACACGGTGACAGTAAAACAGGCCAAATTTATCATGTTAGATGTTAACTACCTGAATCAAGCAAGCCCATTCATTACCAATCTGATTATTACATGCTTTTCATAACTGTATGAACATCAATCCGACAATTTTTTCAATTAACCAAATGGATACTTCTTTGTAGATTCTGGTCATCATTTATTTTCAACATTATAATAAAACATATATATATATATATATATGTTCACTTCTTTATTTTATTTTGTGATCTCATATCCACCCTATCTTCAATAGATTTGAGTTTTGTCATGTGTTTTTGGTATAATGTGTTGAAACTGGAAACCACAAGGCTCTTGCTCATTTTGTGAATTGTTTAGGGGTAGTTCTGGTAGACTAAGTGTACTTATAAAATCACAAATTATAGTATATCTTTAGATCTTACTCACCGGCACCCAAGGATTTTGAGAGAAGAAAAATTTGAACTTTTTTGCCTAGATTCATATATATCCAGTTGTGGGGGGTACAAGACCAGGAGGTCCATGTCAATTTCCACATTGGGCCAAGGGCCCAGTCCAAGGAAAAGCCCTTCCTCGGCCTAGATGTAGCCGAGGACAAAGGGGGCAACCTGCCACCGGTAGTGACACTCCAGGTCATTCCACGGAACAGAAAAGTTACTAAAGCAGAAAAGGAAAACGGAGAAAATGGAAATGTCAGAGGAAAAGGCTGCCATGATTTCATTCAATGCCTTATGCCTGACATAGTCATGTTTTTCTGCCTTTACAACTACTCCCAACAACTGGAGGGGAGGGTTGATGGGGCAAATACCTACCCTAGGAGCCCATTCATGAGGAAGGAAACTACTATAAAAAGGGGGTGGAGGGAGACAGACGGGTGGGACTGAGACCCCCCAACACACCAGAGGCATAAGAAAAAGCCCCTCGGAACGTCCGAGGACCACTCCTCATTGGTAAACTCAGTCCACCTCAGCTCAATCGTGAAGAAGACCATGTTAACCATTGTCCATACACTAAAACCTAGCTCTTTGGCCCGCTCTCTACAAATTCATTATACCGGACTCACTAGTCCAAGGTCCCATGCATCTTGGGCTTGGGCTAAAAAATGTGATCCTACACCAGTAATTTTTGGAAGAAAGAGACACAATTAAAGACCCAATGAAGTTTATGGAAAGTAATGAATGAGGATAGAGAAAATCTGTTATTAATTAAGTAAATAAGGTGGAAATCCTTAATCATTTAATGCTACTTTTTCAACCGTTGGATCTATTAGAAATCTACGGTACAAAAAAGTTATAACTTTTAAGGAGTTACACCAGGTGTAACTTGAACCCATCTCATAATATTATATAATTAATAAATTTTTTAAAATAACTAGCTCTTCGTATCTTATATAAAAGCCAATTAGTTCACACAAACTCTAGTAAATTACTATTGTTGTTTAATCATTAGTGTTGTTTGCCTTTAAGGAATTACATTGATACTAATCTTTGAGTTTTTTTTAATATATTAATATTTATATATTTTTTTTGCTCAATTTGATAATAATAATAATAATAAATTTGTCAAATCCATGGGTTCAACCCGACCCATGTGGGTTGGGTTGGACTTATGTGATGGGTTGGGTTGGGTTGGGTTGGGTTGAATTTTTTTTGACCCACCATGGTGGGTTGGGTTAAAAAATCCCCTTAACCCGACCCAACCTGACCCATGCACACCCCTAGTGGTGACCCATAGTTTTTAGAGTTTAAACATCAGAAACTGTTATTTAAACAATTATACCAAACATGCCCTAAATGTTGATGGATAGAAACTGCTGCCAAAACATCTCATTATTTTTACAAACCAAAATTATTTACATGTGAGGAACTCATATACTAAAACAAGTATTGTTTAATCTTGTTGTTGTGGGTTTTTTTATTTTTTTTTCCTTTAAAAAAAAAAAAAATCTTTGAAGAAAACACTGATTCTCTTATGGAATCAACTTTGTACTTTTCTTATATAATGAATCTAAATTTGTGAAACATAGAGAGAGCAAGAGAGACTTGGAGAAAACCAAATAGAAACTGTAGCCTCTAAATGAGTATAGAAGAGTAATATTTTGCTATTGTGTACTTCAATGTGTGATCAAGATTGTGAAATCATAGAACTAGTTATCCCAATGACTTTTCTCCTATTCAAACCTTTGAGGATGTGCCTTGGAGTCGGTTAGAGGTTCTAGTTTTTGACACAAATAGTTCGTTTGTGGAAAGGTCTAGTACGAGAATTTTAGAGTTCTAAAGTTTGTAGGGTTGAGAGTTGCAATAGTGAGTTTATCTACTATGTTATAGAGTCTAGGTAAAAAAAGTTTTGTTCTAAACTCATTCTCATAGATATGGTGGATAGTCTTAGTTGTGGTACGTTACTCATGTAGTGATTTTTCTTTTGGAGATGTTCTCCATCAAATTTTCACTCGCCTTAATTGTGGCATTTTATTGCTTCAATTACAGATTTGATAAATTGTTATGTTTGTGGTTTATATTATTAGAATTGTGATCATATAATTGGTTTCATCAACATTAATCAATAAATCCACTACACAATCAACTATGGGCTCTAAACTAAACTTTCCAATTACCATAAACATCAATTCCCAATTGATTCTAGGGTAGGTTCAAATTTAAACCTAACTTTTATTGATGGATAAAAAAATAATATAAGTGGTTGGTTCAAATTAGAACCAATAATAACTTTATCATCTATAATTTATTATAAAAATATTATAAACTTAACTCTCCTCCTTTAAGTGCCAATTTGTGATTATATTATATGATTTACATTTGAGTCAACCAACTTAAAGTACAAAAAAATAGAGATGTTTATCCCACATTGATTGTGTTGTTTATTGTCTACTGTTTATAACCTCCAATCTACAACTACAAATGTTAGAAATATTTTCTCGAAAATTGAAAAACTTGTCAATACCTTTTCAATTCTCAAAATTTTTGTTTACAAAATCTATACTTCAATTATATAATGTATTATAAACCGATTTATACTTCAATGTTATTATTTTGGTACTTGTGTTAAAGTAAACCCAGTAGTTCGGGAAGATTGACTTTTTCCCAAAATTCGCCCCCTATGTCTGTCCTATTAGGGTTGACGCAGCTTCAGACGCTATTAAAAGACAAACAAATTAACACGACCCCACTTCGAAAACAAAAAATAAAATAAAATACTAAAAAACAATGGTGAGGCCTCGCAGACAGAGACAGAGACAGAGACAGAGAGAGCCCTCTTTCTCGGAAGACAACCCTGAGTTCTTCAAAGTTTTCCTCCCAAATACTTGCTCTCATGAAATAGTACTCTCTCTCTTTCTCGATATTGTTCCCATAATGCTTACTCTATTTTACTTAAAATATTTCGTTGAAGCATCTGTTTTTATTGTTCCTATTTCATCATTGATCATTATATCAGCCATCATTGTATGTATTTGTACAAAACAGTAGCAGGTTTTGGTGGGGTAAAATGTTATGGGAGCATTGTATGTATTTGTGCAAAGTATTAAGATCTTATGAGAGCATTGAAGTCCTTAGTCTCCCTTTCCCTCCACCCATATTTGCATACAAGCTTATTATATAACATGGTGAGAACTGTCTAAAGGAAAATTCTGAGACCCATTAGAACTTTTAAAATTCGGCAAAAAAAAAATTAAAAAGAGCTTTTGATTTTTATTAATTTTTTATACGGAAGTTTTGGTTTTGATTTTTTATTTCTCTGGCAAGTGCTACTCATCCATAATATTAACATGTTTGTTTGGAATAGTTTTATTATTATTTTTTTCTGAAAAACTTATTTGTTGAAAGTTGTCTAGTATAGTTGTACTTGGAAAAAGAAATGAGAAGATTTTAGAAAACTGTATATAAACAAATAAATCAATGAAAAAAAAAATGCTAATCCAAAGGCACGTCAAGAATTTTGTGACAAAAAAATAATACTGAAACTCACAGTACTTTTGATATTTCTTTTTACAAGTTTTGAATTTGATCAGCCATAGATTCCATTTGGGTATAATTGATTTTTTTCTAGAACGTAGACAGGTCATTGCTCTTCTCGTTTAGGCTATATTTATCCTAATACACTACATGCGTTCAAGGAAAAATGTTAAGTATTACACCATGATTCACCAGATAGGAATGAAATATCATTGCACTATGCAGTGTTTTGAAGACAAGACCGCTTGATATCTGATGAAAACTCAATCTATTTCATATTGCAGTCTATACCTCAAGCTTTTATCAAGCACTTCAACGGAACTATACCAAAGAGGGCCATTCTTAAAGATCAGACTGGAAAGTCTTGGCATGTGGGACTGGAACAAACTAACAGGCGCGTGTGTTTTAAGAATGGATGGCAATGTTTTGCAAGTGATCATTCTCTGGAATTTGGGGATTTCCTAATTTTTAAATTCAGTAGAAGTTCTTTGTTTGAAGTTAAGATATTCAGTAAAACTGGATGCAAGAAGGAAGAAGCTGCACCTATTGGTAAGTCTATTCCATTTGTGAATTTGGAAGAAGATTCTGAAACAGGGCTGACTTGTAGCAGACCCACCCGTATTGGCAAGCGAAAGCGTTCAGAAGTTGGCCTCAAGAAAATTGAAGCAGGCGGTTAGTGTTATGTTAGCACATATTATTCTCAACTAATTGCCTTTCTTCCATTTTTGGTTTTGAATCATTTGAATGGGTGTTAATACATTTATAAAGTTGATTGCTTATAGGTTCAACTGAAGCTAGTCGGCATAAATTGAAAAGAACTGCTGGAACAAATCTTACAAAGGCTCCACACTTTGATAGAATGTACTATGGTGAGTTATTTATTTATTTTTATTTTTTAATTTGCAGTCCAGACTCTAGATATATTTTGGTTCTGGGCTACATTGTGATTTTGATATATGGAGAGGAGAGTTGAGAATGCCCAAATGTGATAATAGCTTTTGAGAGTGAGGAATATGATGGACTACATAGTGGAAACAACCAGATGTGTATGGAATATTGTTTTAACTTCTGGGTATGTTATTTTGATATTTGAAGGAGGAGTTGAGAAGGCCATTGAGATTTTGGTTGTAGATCTTTAGATTAAATATAGTGAGTGTTAGTTTTATTTGTATAATTTTATAGGAGACAAATTGGTGTAACGGTTGATACTATTTGGTTGAAAGCTAAGGTTGCTCAGGAGACGCAAAACTTGACAGCTAATGGAGGATCTAGAGCTCTTGAGACTGCTAGTGCTTTTAAATCAGGAAATCCTTTTTTCATGGTTATCATACAACCATCATATGTTTTTGGCAGATGTAATTTGGTAAGCTTTCAGCTGAAAATATTCGAGTTTTGACCATTTGAACTCTTTTCACTTCAATTTGCATAGATTAGTTAGAGCACACCATGTTGCAGAGATGCTTCCTTTACAGATCCTAATCCGTAGAATTCCCTTTACCCATCTTTGTATTATACATTTCTTCTCTTATTCGTTTTTTATTTTATCTTTCTTGGGGAGCAGCATATACCACACACATTTGCCAAGAAATATCTTGAAGAGAAGTGTCTTGATGTTTTCCTTCGGGTTCCTGAAGGGATTACTTGGCCTGTTAAGTACATTTTCAGGAAAGTTGGTAGACATCTAATAGCCGAACTCACTAGTGGTTGGAGAGCATTCTCACGAGACAATAAATTGGAAGTATGTGATGTTTGCATCTTTGAGTTTATTAAAGGAATTGATGTTTCATTTATAGTTAACATCTTCCGAGTGGCTGAAGATGCAAATTGCTGCCTGTCTCCAGGTGAGAAATATTTTAAGTGATTGAAGTCAATGCCTTATAATTGGTTTGCATTTCTGCATGTATTTTATTATTTTTCCGTGGTCAGCTCATGGGAGAGCCAAAGGAGTTGAATCAAAGAGAAGCTTAAATTAAAATTGAGCTAATTTTGGGAGGAATTGTGTGAGTTTTATGGGAAGCAAAACATTGCAAGCCTTTGAGAACAGAGTTCTCATGATGCCAGAAAATAGTGTAATTACTTATTTTTGGTTTATTCAATGCAGGCAAGCCGAAACAGTTGATACGTGAAGATTGCACATCTTCACGTGCTTCTTTAGCCCTTGAAGCTGCCAGGAATTTCATCTCGGAGAATCCTTTCATTAAGGTCCTTATAACCTCAGCTCGTCTGAAGTGTGCACATATGGTAGGGTCATTAACAACATTTGCGTAAAGCTATGTTTTTAAATGTACATACAGTAAATTACCCCCCTATTTGTCTCTATCAATGATTTACTTACTATGGAAAAGAATGAAAATTAGTTTTTCCAAGAGAATATGCATGAGTATTGACCTCAAGCTGTTGTTGGTTAGATGGATTGCAAGCTCGTTAAGGCTAAATCACTATCACCTTAGGTAGAGAAAAGTTACAGAATATTATGAGAGTATCATAAACAATAGAATGTAGTGTCATTATGAACAATAGAATCAAATCATTTGCATACCTATGACTGTCCTGCACTGCAATGAACATAAAATATAATATTGTTGCCTCAAAACTGTTTTTTTCTTTTTTTATTTACAAATGTGGTTTCTTTACTGATTATTTTAAGTATCTTTTTTACACAGAATTTGCCTAGTGGCTTTATCAAGAAGTGTAAAAAAGGAACTACACGCACTGTGATGCTCCAAGTTGCAAATCAATCGTGGCCCGTGAAGTTGCTAGTTTATCCACGGGCATCATATAAGCTCTCTGCTGGTTGGTCTGCATTTATGAAGGAGAATACTTTGAAAGAAGGAGATGTTTGCATCTTTGAGCTGATTAAGAGGGATGACGTAGTGTTAAAAGTCAACATTTTTAGAGGTCTCAATTAAGAGATTGTTAACATTTCATTTTAATGTATCAATTAGGGAGCTTGTTTATTTTGTTACTAATATGTTTAGGCTTTCTTTTCTATTTCAAATGTCAAATTGCAATCTTCACGAAGGGAATCACTGCATCGATCTTTTGCTCAGGGAAGGAAACACTTCTAGAGATCCTTTTGGATTTCATTCTTATCCTCCTTCCTACATTTTGTATCAGCTTTTAGCTGCTTGGGGTAACCCTGCAATTTGTAATCGTTAGTTTCTTTAATAAAGTTCATCTTCCAAAAAAAGAATCAAATTGTATTCGCTCCAGCTATCAAAGACAGGTAATGGGCTAAAATCCTGCATTGTTAACCGATTAGCCCACAGTAATACGGATCCAGCCAGTCTATGACCCAACCAAAAAAGCCCATAACAAATGCCTCACACGGGGAGAGGGAAGGGGGAATTAATAGGGAAAACTGCATTGCCCTCTCTATTATTACACTCATCTCTCCCTTATAGTTAGGAATAAGACACAAAGCTCCCTTAAAATCCGGAGTATTTACACTTAAAAGTAAATTAGAAAACTGGTCCTCTCTCTAAGGTATTCAGTTTTTCTCATCATAGACTGAATTTGACTGAACTGAGAGTAAAATGGTGAAGAGAGAAAAACTAATCCTACAGAGAATTATTATTTTTTACTGGATCTCAAGAGAATTGCATCAATGGATCCAGGTAAGTCTTATGACTATTTTATTGTGTGTTTATATAAGTATGAAATACATGATAGTTCTAGATCCTGAAGTTAAAGTAGCCTCCCTAGATGACTAAAAAAAATTTCTTGAATTTGCTATTTTACTCTCTACTTAAATTGTTGTCCACACATTCTTTAATAAGAAATTCCAGTTTTTTTTTTTTTTTTTTTAATAACCTTTGTTTTTGTGATTTTTTAAACATATTTTGTCATTCAAGAAAGGTTAATGTAAAAATTATGCATTTTAAAGGAGGTGAGTGGTTTATTCTAAACTAGAGGGGAGGTGAGTATAATAACAGAAAACCACATGGGTGGTTAGTGTGATTTTCTTGAATTAATAACTATGAATAAGAACAAAAGGCCATCAAAGGTAGAAGTAGGGGAGCACATGAGTAGGACGGCGTGGCTGCTTCGTTGAGCCGCGCCAAGGAATCGAGAGCTCCAAGTGGGCCATTTTTGATAAGCAGAACTGGCGATGCGGGATGAACTGGACGAAGGAGGGTTTTTTAAACTAAATTTGATCTTGTTGAGTTGAGAAATTTCTAACCCAAACCAATCACATGTATACCCAACCCACATGAGTTGAGATGAGTTTAAATGTTTCCTATTTTGTGTTAAAAAAAAAAAAAAAAAAAAAAAAAAAAAAAAAACACAACCTAGATTAAATTATGACACTAAACCAAAAAAAAAAAAAGAGTCTCATTTAGTTTTAATTAGTGATATAGGCATGTCTATTTTTTTTTTTTAAATTTATATATTTATTATATGATTTCTCAAATTTATTGTTATATTTATTTATTTTTATTTAACTTTGCAATTTGATCGATGACCCATTAGTTTAATTGATTATCTGCCTCTTAGACTGAGTTAGCTTTCAACCATGTTTAATAACTATGCAAGAAACCCCATAAAGTTTTGAATGTAACACTTGACCCCTATGATATTGTCTTAAAGTTAGGGAAAAAAGGATTTGAACTTTAGGCGTCATTGTACCCCCCCCCCCCCCCCCCCGCCCCAAAAAAAGCAAGCTAGTATATTAAATTCTCGTCCTGATAGCCCCCCCCCCCCCCCCTCTCTCCCACCCTCTCCAAATTAAAAAAAAAAAAAAAAACTGGTATACGATTAATACGAATCAATCTGAAATAATCACTGACAAACTCTTATACAAAAAAAAAAAATAATAATAATAACTGACAAACTAAAAACTACAAAATAAAAAATAAATATGGACTGAAAACCTAAATTACAAGTCTCAAATTTTTACCCTAACCTCACTCTTTCTCCACTCAACCTCATCAAGCATCAACGCCTCCTCCATCATTACTGCTGCAGCGCTGTTGATGTTCTTTTCCTCAGATCAGATCCGGACTGTTGCTGCTGTTGCTCCTCAACTCCTCAAATCCTTGATCACAGTCACACACAGTAAATCTAAGAAATTTCTCTCCTTTCTCAAGTTCATATTTTTTGTTTTTTTTGTCTTTGCTATATTGCTCTACGCCATTGCCTTAGCCGGTTAGCCCTTTTGCTCTGCATTTTTTATGAACTGTGGTGAATGTGTTATGTGTTGACTGTTGTATTTCAGTATTTGTGAGTTGTGGCTTTTCATGGACTGGTCACTAGTGTGTTGTGTCATGTGTGGACCATTGGACTGTAGACCAGTTTGTGTTTGTGGCTTTGTATTGACTACTGTGTAATTGTTTGTGCCTTATTGTGATTGTGTGGACCGGTTTCAGTGTAACTTTTTTTTGTTTTGGTTTTATCTATAAAGAAATAAAGTGGGACCATGATAGTAGGATGTCAGTACTGAATTGTGATAGTGAATTTGTGAGAGTAGTCTTTGGTAGTCACTGTTTTGTCATTTGTGAGTACCGTGTACTGTGAAGACTAGTCTTTGGTAAGTCATAAGTGACTTTTTTGTGAGACCAATTGACCAAGTCTTTGGTTTTATCAAAATTTTTGTCTTTATCACTTTGTGTGATGTGGCTAATATTAGTAATATATATATATGTAGGGACTGGGTTCGAGCGCTCCTTCTATTGGACGAAAGGTCTCAAGCCCAACTAGCCCAATACAATAAATTTTTAGAGAATGGGTTTAAGAACTAGGTCTTAGTCCGAGCCACAATCACTAGACATAGTTAGGTGTGGGCTAAGTAACAAGGAAATGGGTTGAAGTATGGAATTTTGTCCTCGGGTGTTTCGTCCGAGGAACTTAGTATTCTTCTTCTTATTCTTTCAGTACTAGGTTATAATGGTTTTCAAGATCATGCAAACTGCCACAGTTTCCTCCTTTTTCTCTCTTCATGTTATTTTTCCGCGATTCCCCATTCTTGGAGGGTCTCTCACATTATATACTTCTCTCCAATCGATCTTGGCCATCCACCTGTTGATCGTGCAGGTCACTACTCGAGTGCTCGTCCCATCAGCCACCTTCCCAAACCCTCTGTGAGTTGCGGCAACCAAGGCCGCACTGTTCAAGGGAGCATTTCCTCATTAATGTGGCCAGAACGTTAGTTGGGTGCATTCAATGCGGAGGTGACAGTTTCTCTTTGGATTGCTCCTGCACCATACGCCTATAGGTATCCTATTGCACTTATCCTTCTCATGGGGGCACTCTGGGAGGCTGCCTTTGCCGGTGTGCTGTTCTCTCCTTTTGGGATTTGGGATGCCGAGAGCAAGATCGTCCTCAGCAACATTTCTGGGCCATTTGGGCTTTCTTTGCCCGTTCTCGGCTATTTCTCCCTCCTTGGCACGGGCCTTGGGCCCAGTACAAAGTGGGCCGGGGTTGTCAAATTCCTTGGCCCCACAATTTATATATATATATATATATATATATATATATATGAACTTGTGAATTTTGTCTTTGTCACTTTGTGTGATGTGGCTAATATTAGTAATATATATAAACTTGTGCTTGTCTGTTTGTGATTATTTTGGTTTTAGATTTTTTTTTTTTTTTTGGTTGAGAAGTCCCTTTTTTTTAGTTGATGTATAAAACTACGAAATATGGAAATAATGAAACATTTTTTTAGTTGGTGTATAGTACTACAAAATATGTAGTATTTTGTTGAATATGAAATAGGTGTTAGTTTTTATTTTCATTAAAAAATAAAAAAAATTGTTTTAAGCTTTGGCCCCCCTAAGTTCAAATCCTGGTTCCATCCTTGAGTATTGCTGAAATTAACAATTTACAAATAAATAAAAAAGTAATAGGCGGAAGTCAATTGTTACGCTCAAAACCTTAAAAGGGATTCCCTTTTTAAATGAAACCACTAGGGCTTTAGTTTATTTTTTTTTCCTTTTTTGTTATTATGAATAATTTTTATGAGACCAAAAAAAAAAACTGCATATATTGTGAATTGGTTACTCTATAACCTTTGCAATGTATGAACTATATGAAAGATGTTATAAAAAATTTGGTTATGAATGAGGAAAACCAGTTATGAATAAATTTTTTTGGTGATCTGTGAATATTACTCTTATAAATAGGAAACACAGTTACATATCAAGGTTGAGACATTAGAGTAATCTACTACAGATCATAGTCATTCGCAGGGATACCGACACTTACAAGCGTCTGTTACCCTTGGTATTACGGTGATGGAGCACCATCCTTGAGCACCCTTTCCATATTTTGCCTTACATGCTGTATCACAAGGTTCAAGCTCGCAATCTCCTTTGAATCCTTCCAGTTTTGTGACACAGTTCCCTACTGCTTCATTTGCTTGTGTGATCATAACCAAGTTATTGTCTGTACTCAACATTCCATGAAGTACTGAGAATTTGTACAAATCTATCTTAGAAAATGTAATTTTTTTTTGGTCTAAAATTTGTAAATCAAACCCAAGCTTCTCATTTACTTTGCATAAAAATTATTTCAGAGTTCATACAACTAATAAGAGTAAAATGTTTCGAATTTATTTTCTTGGCTTGGTTCTATTTGTTTTATAGATCTCAAAATGGAATGTAACATTAAATGTTAAGTCCAAATTAGTAAGTTACTTATCTAGATAGATGATTCATTTAGAAAATTAACGAATGATGAAACATTTATCAGAATTGATGAAGAGGAAAGCTATAAATATGGCAAAAATTGAGAATCTCCTCATGATTTCTTTCTTTTTCTTGTTCTTTCTTTCTTTTGATCGGATGGAAAAGAATAAGGTGGTGGGAGATTGACATTATGCCTCAAAGGTATTTATAAGTGTTGAGGGGTTATGGCCAATGACCATAATGGTCTAATGTTTCAAAAAAAAAAAAAAGGGTCTAATGGCACCTCCTTGGGTTTATTCATAGGCATTCATTATGACTGTGTTTTAGTGTGAAACTATTAAATATATAATTATGGTAATTTATCAATAGGTATTTATTATGATTGTTTTTGTATATGGAAATATATATTCCATCACTTAAAAGAAAAGAGTTTGGCTTACTTCCAGTACTTTTTTAACCGGACATGTCCTTTTGTTTTAAATATACTATGATAAGTGGTAGTTGATTTTAATCTCTACCTTTATTTAGTTAGTAGATGATATGACATTTTCTTATTAAAACTGTAGGGATGAAGAGCCCAAGGGTATATATTGGGCCGTAGGCCTTACCCGAGGACGCTTAGTAGTTCGAGGACAGATAAACGATAGTGAAGACGTAAGAATCAGAACTCCACGAGCTAGCTATGACTAAGATGGTTGGGGAAGGTGGGACGAGGAGGAATGCCTCCTCGGCTGAGCAAAGCAGAGGTCAGAAATGGTGGTTTGCCATCCAGAGTAACATTTCGGGATATCCTATTGATAAGGATACACAATATGGAAGCACAGGACAAAGGGAAGCTATGAAATATCTAAGAAAAAGCTGTCACCACCGCATTAAATGCTCTGCAGCTAATTCTCTAGCCGCATTAATGTGGAAGTGATTCCTGAACAGTAATTTTCAGCCTTAATGCTACTTTCAAAGGTTTTAGGAAGGTGCTGATGGGACAATAATCAACACCAGCGACCGAATCTACACGTGGAGGGTGGAGATGAAAGAAAGAAAATAGTATAAAATAGAAAGAAGACCCTGAGGGAGGGGGGTTTGGAGAATTAAGAGAAAAACAATGTAGTAACAAGAACTGTGCCTGTAATCAAATTCAAGTGATATATATAAGAACTGATATCCTCGGATTGTGCCGATGATGATTCTCTTTAGATAAAACTAGTCTATCTTTACTTTCTTGTCATCTGGATTCATTATAATTATTACCCAACTCATTAGAGACTAGTTTCCTAACCCACTCTCTATAAATTCATTGTATTGGGTTTTTTGGGCCTAGATCCTTTTACCTTTTGGGCTTAGGAACCAAATTGTGTCCTTATAAAAACAAAATGAGATTTCAGTTAAAAAAAATACTGGAAGTAAGCCAAACCCAGAAGAAAATATAATGTGTCAAGATTTTAATCGAGGGTTTAAAGAAATTAACACTCCTTCCTTCTATTTATATTAATAAAAAATATTCTAAATTTCTTTACTAAAGTTTAGCCATGATTAGTAAAAACATAATTGATAAGTTTAGAATAAAAATGCTTAATTTATCAAGTATCAAAATACTTGCATTGGCAAATCTCTCCATAACCCGTTAAAAAAAAAAAAAAAAAGTCATACTTAATATTTTAAAATACTTAGTCAAATTTTTTTTTTTAAAAAATACACTTTAATTAAAAATTTAAAAAAATGAATTTTAATTCTGAAATGGAGGCTTATTTTGGAAACCTACCCTTAATTTAACAAAGTTTGGTTAAATGGATGGCAAGAAGGAAAAGTGTTTTTTCTCTTCAAGTTTAGGATGAAGTGTCATTTCTCCAAATCCGGGGAGTGTAATTACTCCAATATTATATATGAAATTTGATAATTATGGTAGTTATTAATAAACCTTTATCATGATTGTGTTTTTATATAGAACTATTATATATATATATATATATATTAAATTTAATAGAACTATTAAATAATCAATATGGTCATTATTAATTATTAATTAATATTTATTATGATAGTGCTTTATATAGAACTAGTATGTAACCTATGCTACCGCATGAGAATGGATATATTATTAATCATGAGTTTATTCATGTTTAAAAGGCTCAGTTAAGTCTAAATTCATAGGATTTCAATAAAGGGAAAAATAGACCTAACCGTACCCATTTTTCTTGGACTTTGGGTTGCCTCAAAGGCTTGGCCTTTCCACCTACAAACCCAGAAATAAATAAAGAAACATTAACAAAGAGTGCAGTCAAGATCTCATAGGGAATCTATACTTCAAATAAATCAATAATAAATGATATTAAAATCGAATCAATAGAAAGTCAAAGGAACCTACCCAATAATGGCTCTGGCGGTGCGACGGCAGAAGAAATAAAGTTTCACAAAAGAGGGTAGAAATAGACCTTTGCAAGAGTTCTGCTATATGTATGGAGTGTCTCGTTCTTGTCCCCTGTAGACAAATAGAAAAATAAAATAATACAATTTTACATTCCAAACAACAATCATAATTATAATAAGAAAAGGGTAATACAAATCAAATAGTTGGCGTGCAATACTCAATCCAGTTTGGAGTATTCATTAAATTAAAAAGTTAACATTGACACCCAAACTAGTAGATACGAAAATTTGAAGAAAAAAAAAAAGACACCAAAATCAAAGGAATTAAAAAACAAATGATAAAAAAAAAAACTAAATAAAATTTAGAGAATGAATTGAAGTAAGAAGAAGAAGAAGAAAAGAACATCACATAGGATGACAACCAAACCACATTTAAGCAAAGAAAATTCCTTGTTTCTTGGCAATACCTTCAATGGCTGTCAACCCTAAACTAAATGGGTTTCAAATGTCTTTGATCATGCCCTTTATTTCTTCGTCATTCAAGCTTAATCAAAACCAATAACCCAAATACCTAAATTAATAAAAATCAACCCAAAATAAAAAAACCTAAATCATATTTGATACCAATTTTTATTGTTTAAAGATACCTGTATCAATAGTGGTTCAGGTAGTATATATTGGTGGCAAGAGGCTGGGTTGAAGGTGGGAGATGGTCTAACATGGTGGTGGTCCTTAATCTCTCATTCATAGTGCCTTACGACTCTCTCCCTCCCCCTTTCTCTTGTGAAATCAGTGATTTCATTGGGTATAAAAATAGCCTCTTTGGTTTTCACGTTTGACTGCAAAATCAAGAAAAAACTTACTCATCTATACAACATGTGGAGCTAAACTATGAAAAGAATTTTCAATGCCATTAATCATCAATCATCAGCATGACAACAGTAAACCTTTACTGAAACCTTTTTTTTTTTTAATTTTTTTTTATTGCATCTAGTGGGTCTTGAACCCATGACCTCACCCTCCACTAAGAACTTATAAGGGAGGAGGTGCTAGGTTGCTAGAGAAGAATTCAAATATGCCCTTAAAGTAGTTAAAGATCATTCTTCCTTTAAGTTTCTTCATAGCAGACCTTTAGTTGAGGAGGAATCTAGAGATATCAAATCATGATAGAAAAAGTAGGGAAATAGAGCACTCACCTGTACAACATGTGGAGCTAAACTTAGAAAAGAATTTTCTACACCATAATAAACTGCAACAAATAAATGGGGAAAAAGATGTCACATTTAGGCTCAGATGCAACTGAGCCATAAACTTGAAATTATATAATGCAAATAAGAATTTTACCAGTTAGAATATATATATAACTCTTAATTCTTTTAATCGTCCAGCAAGTTTTAGCCCAATGGTAATTGCTCCATATATGCAGAGAAGGAAATGCTTGCAAATCGTTAAAGAAGCATGTAAAATAAATAGAACCTGAAAAACAATCTTAAAATAAAATTCAGAGAAGAACAAACAGATACAACATATTGCCTTACATCTCAAATAAAGTTACAATAATTGATACAAAAATATATAGAAGAAACATCAAGGAAACTTCTCACTGATTGACGCTATTTAAAACTTGGAACGAAAGTTAAGAAAATAGTTTGGAACTTCTCCACTACTGTGCCATGAATTTCAAAAGTTTTATATAGCATAGAAAGTATGTCTTCTTTTTCCTAATCACCTCACAATCTTGGACATGAGGATTAAATGGTCAAATTTCCAAACAGAAGAAAATTAAAGCTTTGTTCAAAGGCCCATCTCATAACATTAGCTGTAGAGATAGATTTGCTACCCCTCATTATCAACATCTTCTAAGAAGGAGGCACTAACTAAAATAATGAACTATTTTATGTAGCCAGAGAAGGCTATTTACCATAGCATATATCTAGAAAGTATAAATGATGAGAATGCAAATTGTCATATTTTTCTCCCTTAATGTTTAGTCTTTTATATTTATTTGGTGCCTAAATGTATTCATTATTCTTATATTTTGATTTAGGATGCAAATGGAGGCGTTAAGTGCAAAACGTAGCTAATTGGGCGATTCTAGACAACTTTGACATCGCTTCGTAATCTGGGTATAACTCTCTCATCCAAGCTTCGATTGAGATGATTCAAGATGCTATGGAACTCCAAGATAAAGATCTACAATTTTCATGTTTTGAGTTTTGAGAGATACGGGTTGCATCAAGGTCGAAATCGGGCTTGAAATTGCTGCACCTTCACTGCTGACATTCTGGAATGTTCCTTTGCTTGCAATTCTAATACGCAGATCTGATGGGGTTTATTTTCAGAAGCTTCCAGATCTGGTGCACGAAATTTCCAGCTGAAAAACACCACTTTCCTAGTTATATTAGGACTTTGTTTTATTTTTAATATTTTTCCTTAATTAGTTAAATTTGGATATTATTATTGAGAATATTTTTAGTAGATTTTGTAGGCTTGGGAAAGG